>NC_135347.1:1746182-2049212 GCF_023851605.1 Tamandua tetradactyla | reverse complement strand
TGTTGAAGGATCTTCAGCTATTCTGCTTGCTTGGGGTTACAGACAGAGTAGGCAAGTTCACAGACATAACTTAAGGTGCAAGCCCTTGTTGGAGGCTTAAATAATATTAAAACTGATTATTGTAGTGGGAAAGAAAACAGGTAAGCAATACACAATACTTTGCATTTTTAATATGAGTTGGATTGTTCCATACTCAGTACCTCTCTCCTCCATTAAACTATTTGTGTGCATGGATGGCTGTACCACTAATTAAATGACTCTGGAAGGTGGTGACAATGACTTGTTCATCTTTGTACCTTTCTACTCTTGGCAGAACACTTTGAACATTGTAGGCATTCAGTAACAGTCACAAACATTTATCTTAAATATTCCTGGCTGAAATAAATCCTCAGAACTGTACAGGATTTTGAATAAAATATCTAATGCTTGCAATATATCTTTGCATCCACACATGCCATGTGGTAGAAAAATAATAAGTAGCCCATAGCTATGGTGAGGGAAATGGCATTATTGATTCCATTTTACAGATGAGGAAACTGAGGCTCAGGGATGTTACATCATTTTTCTTAAGATGGCCCTAATATCTACTGACAGATCTGAAATTGTAGCCCCAAATATTCTGTTGTAAATTTGAAAGTTCTATCTAATGCAATGCCCATGAATGTTTGGCTATCCATGTATAGGAACCTTTATTCTTTCTATCCTGGGAAATCTAATGATGAAATTCATGCTTCCTCAGCATACTACCTCCACTATCCATAAACAGTCCCTATTCAAGAAATTCCAGCTAAGCTTTCTTCTTTATAGCTCTATGTCTTCAAAACAAAGTTTATAATGGCCCCAATAATAATACATACTTTTGATATCATGGAATACTTTTCAGATTAAAAAAGAACATTTGTTGATTTCAAATTTCACACCAATATAGTATGGGGCTCTTGTAGACTATACCTATGGGTGATAACCTGTTGAAGATCATACACACATACAACTCAATTCGTATGGACTTTTTGATATTTGTGTGCTGTTAAAGCCCTCATCCTGAATTATTCATTACTTTCCTGAATTGAAATCTACAAACTTAATGAACCAATCGCACAACAACAAAAGTTAAAAAAAAAAAAAAGAGTTCAGCTTATTAATGACACAATACCTTGAATGCTTACTTTTTAGTTTTTAAAGAGGTGAAATTCACGGGTCATAAAATTAATCATTTCAGAATGTACAGTTCAGTGATGTTTATTAAATTCACAATGTTCTATAACCATCATCTCTATCAAGTTCCAAAACGTTTCATCCCCCACCAAAGGAGATGACTTATCCATTCAGCGTTCACTCTCCACTCCTTCCTCCCTTAGCTTCTGATAATCACTAATCCATTTTCTGTCTTTATGGATTTACCTATTCTGGATAGAATCATATAATACGTGGTCTTTTGCACCTAGCTTCTTTCTTTTAGTATAATTATGAGACTAATCCACATTGCAGCATGTGCCTGTACTTCGTTCCTTTTCATGCTATGAGGATTGTACTTGTACAAGTGTGTGTATTTGTCCACATACTTTGTTTATCTCTTCATCCGTTGATGGACACTCAATTTGCTTCCACGTTTGCCTACTGAGAATAATGCTGCTACAAATGTTGGTATACAAATAAGTGTCCAAGCCTCTGTTTTCAATTATTTGGGGTACATATCTTGGAGTGGAATTGCTGCATTGAATATTTACTTTAATACAGAATCATTCTAGAGATTTTATTCTAAAACATATATGTATACGAAATAAAAACAATGGACTTGGATTTAAAAGAATAGTTGTAATCATTATTGAAGGTGGGTTTTATTTAATTCTTTTACTCCACTATCTTTGTAATCTTTTCTTTTATCCTCACTAACTTTTGGTCAGGAAAGAAACAATTTTAAAGATAAAAATAAAGCATAAAGCATAAGTAGGCTGGAAGCTATGAAAATTTGGAAAACCTAGTACCCACAGGACTTTCCTTATGAGGATTAGTTGCAGGCAATGAATGACCTTATCATGTTACAAAATCCAGAGGCTTTGCATTGTGGCTGTAGGTCAGTTGCCCTGGACGTCTAGCATGAATTGTGCAATGACCGTTGTTGATGAGCAGCATTTTTAAAGCATATATTCCATTAGACTTAAGTAACATTGGGCCAGACAGCTAGCTCACTGTATTTTAACCAGTGTTCAGTCAATTTCAATAAAGTAAGCAAACAGTTAAGTGTCAATGAATTCAAATAATAGCTTACCTAGCAAATGCTCTCCCAATCTTACCTTATTCCTAGAATTTGGTAGACATGGCCAAAATTCATCCCAATTATTAATATAATTGGAAAGTTTATCAAGAAACCTATTGCTCTATTAAACTCACTTTCAAGAACATCTTGGAGCCAATGGTATTTAACATTTCTAGACCAGGTGGCATTAAAAATTCAACACCCAGATTTTATTAAAGAAATTATACCACAAATTTTCTTTATCTAAAAAATGGATTTCTAGTCTCCTAAATATTTAATGAAGATCTGAAATTCAAAGATTAAAGAAATAACATATCAGAGAGACCAAGTCAAACCTTTGATGTAACACTTAATTTCTCCTTAAGAACAGTAAAGTATTTTAGACATGAACAAATGTATAAAAAACTATTTTTTATCAGAAAGCCTCTAATTGTAGGAAAGTAAAATATGTTGTTTAACTTTCATGTGTTTAGACTTATCATTACGCCAAATAGAAATGTGCTGTCTTTGCTGAAGTTTCATACTTATAGGCAGAATGAGAAAACAAAATTCATTTGTCCTCCAAAGACAACTAGCTTCTTTGTCTAATTTCCATTTGTTTCTTTGGCAGCTAAAACACCTTGAAATTACCTTCTCCAGCACGGAAGAAAGATTTTTTTTCTTACCTCTAGCTGTCAGAGTGATTAGAATTTTAATTAGCAAGGTGAGTGCAGGGAAGAAAATGAAAAAAAAAAAAAAGCACACAAAAGATTCTCAATTGGAGGAGAAACAAAGAGGCATCCCAAAGAAGCTGCCTCACAGCTGGATTGTTGCATCCATAATCCCCCTCTGTCCTGGGTACCCTGGAACATTATTCCCAGTTGTCACTCAGAGAAAAGCAAGAGTCTTAAAGCACCCACACTCTGAGAAGCTCTATCTCGATGTCACTATCAACCTCTTTACTCTCAGTGATCCTTTGAGGATCACAGTCCAACCACAAAAGGCAGAACCCAAATACACCCTCAAGTTGGCAATACCTTAAAATTTTAGAGGCATTCCTTCATGCAGAGTTGAAGACGCAGCAGCAGTCTTCCATCAAGAAAGCATTCAAGAAATACAGAAGATATTTGTTGTTAAGTATGCTCTTAATTGCCAGGCTAGGAGTCAAAATATTTCTGAAAAATCTAGAATAAAGCAGTATATTCCAACTTTATGTTATTCTCATTCTATTTATCTATCAATAAATATACATATTTATATGTGTCTGTGTATACCATCAATAGTATATATATACACACACACTATTTAAATTAGTCATATAGTTGTTATTTACATATAGATGCATAACCATATAACACACCCAATTCAACTAAACAGGTTTGGTAAGCAATTACTCTGGCAGGGTGCTATGCAAGTCCTATGGAAGGTCACAGAATAGCTAGGTCAAGTACGTGACTTTACAGTCACATGGTCCAGCTTTTGATTCTGGCTGTGTCAGTGCCGGCTGTGTGCCTTGGGAAGTTCCTTGAGCTTACTAAGCCTCTGTTTATCACCTATTAATAGGAGGGAACCTAAAGTTCCATGCCAGGCTACCTGACAGCTAGCCCATGGGCAACAGATTGCTATAGAATGTTTCTGAGGAAGGGCATGACATGAACAGCCCTAAGCATATTTGATATCAATGTGTATTATGAACTGAAGGCAAAAAAAAAGTTTGTAATCAAAATGGGAGATGGATTTCTGATGTTGGTAACTGGCATGGAAAGGAAGGCAAAGCTGGGAAAGCTATACCAGAGAAACAGGACTTGGCAGCACGTTGGGTGGCAGGCAAAGGAGAAGGAATGTCGATGATAACTACAAAATTTCAAGCCCAGAAGAATTGAAAAATGTGACACTGTTTGTCAACAGGGGGATTATTGTGATTTTCAAAACAGAAAAAGAAAATTTTAAGGAAAAGACCAGAAGTCCTTTAAGTTTACAATTGCAGAACAGAACAACGAACAATCATTTGATGAATATTGTTCCAACCAAGATGCTGACAGACAATCTATAGGTTTCCCTTTGAAACATAATTAGTTCATTCCTGTCACTTAGATCCCATTTATTGGATTCATGTAATTCATTTTTTTAAGACAAAGCTATACTAGTATTCCTCTCACTAAAGTTGCATTTCAAAATGGTGGAACTGGTTGTTAAATTTGCATCAGAATTAATTCAGAATTTATATTTTGTAGACCCTCTAGGATGCTGGAAAATAACATATATTTATTGATTTTCTATCCCAGAAAATGTCATTAAAATACATGTGTTATAGGCAAAAGACAAATTTACAACTGCTTGTCCAAAACTGTGCCATTTTCAAACTCTTATGGGTAACAAGTGGTTTAAATTCCATTTTATGTTCAATTTGCGTTTTAGTTGAAGTCAGGGCTAAAGAGTTAAAACCAGAAGGGTTTCAACAACTGGATCATTGTCCAGGCTCTGGTAAATGTGCCACTGGTGTAACAAATTGGTTTGCTGACCTTTTGCCTGGTAACATAACGCATGACATATTTGTAATTTATGGAAATCAATCCATGGAGAATTTTTAGTCTCATGTAATTATAGACCAGTGCAAGATCTAAATAAAGGTGAAGAAAAGGTCTTTAGAAAAGTAATGGTACACTGTTGATAAAAACCAAAAGGCAAAGTTCAAAGCACTGATCCATGCAATGCATCTTTAAATACCAGTAAGAGGCCAATAATTACAGTTAAAGTCAGTTACCAGCTGTGTTTTACTACATACACTGTAAGGCACCTTTGAAACTGCAACGCTATACTCAAGAACATAGAAGGGGAAAAAAAGACCAAATCTGTCACCTAGTTACAAATTGTAATCCTGTTTCGCAATTCCATCCACTTAACTTAAGTGCTAGTTTTAGTAGATAGTTACCAGCCAGATCCGTCCATCTCTTCAGCCCAGCCTCCACCTCACTGAGCACCATCTCTGCCTTCAGAGGATCTTGGTTCAAAATCTGGCTGTCACATAATAAAAGTGCCACATTGGCTAAGTTACTCAAATTCTCTGTGCATACATTAAGATTTTATTAAGAATTAAATGTGATAATAAGCGTGAAGTGCTTAGAACAGTGAATGATATGTGTTAAGCTCTCAGTAAATATTAGTACGTTCACCATCATCATCATCATTTTAGAGGTAGGAACGGAGAGGAAATGTGTCTGTCCAGGTCTCTCCTCTGTCCTGTCTCCCATCGGATAAAGTTTGCCCCGCTGGGACTTAACTTCCTTGCAGTTCTGGGTTGGTTCCCCATCTCCTTCAGCACTCTCTGGAAATGCCAGTTTTTGCGTCCTGCAGTGTGGCTAAAACAGCCATGCTCCATGTCCCTACTTCCTCAAATATGACACACTGTCTCTTGCTTCTGGACTATCACATATGGTGCTCCTAAAATCTAGGAAATGCCCCCTTTTCTTTGTTTGGCTAACTCCTATTCATAGTCCCAATTTCAGTTTAGTTGTTTCCTCTTCCAGGAAGCCTTCCCTGATGTTACTAATCAGGATTATACCCTTCTATGGTCCCCAGGGCCTTTTCACCTTCCTCTTGCTTTAGCACCCACCATTCTTCAGTATGATTTCTTGTTGCCTCTCCTGTATGCCCCCAGCTGAGTTCTCTGAGTGTGGAGACTTTGTTTGTTTTGCTTACTGCCATATCCTCAGCAGGGATATTTCTGTACGGACTGTTTCGCAGGATTGTGATTATTAAGTGTCTGTAAAGTGCTGGCCATAATTCAACATATATTAGGTGCTGAACTTTCTTCTCTGAATCTCAGGATTTAGTATGCACTTAGGAACCAAGTGTCCTTATTTTATAGTAGTTATTCTTAAATTTTTTTTTCTGCCAACACTGTGGCATCTATTTGTGCAACATATTCCCATGTAAAATAACTTCATCTCACTAGCCGTAACTTTACCTTTTATTATCCTACTCAATAAAGCATATCAAAATACAAATAAATAATAGTAATTCTATTACTAGAATTACTAACTTGTATAAGGCAGTGCATCATAGTATATGTCAATTAGGATAACTTGAAACAAAATAAAATTACTCACCTCTACTACATGAAAATCGAAGGCGTTCAAAGATTCACTCCAGGCAATCCTTGTTCTGGGGCTCAAGTTGCTGGAACCAGTAACTGCAATATCTCTGATCATTGCTGCAGATGGAAAGAGAAACCTGGAGGGTCCGGCAATAACGTTAAATGCTCCAGCCCAGAAGTGATACATATCACTTCAACTCAAAACTTATGGATCAAAATTAGTCACATGATCCCATCCATCCATGTGGAAGTCAGGAAGCACAATATCACCACATACATGGAGGAAAGTGGAATTAAAATCACTGTCAATCAAAACTAAACACTGCCACATGATCAAACTTCAAGTTTAACAGATACAACACATCTCTGGAAAAAAGTAGTGATGTATTGATATGTCATGATCCGTGAAAGTGCTTGATATCTTCCTCTTCCCTAAGTTTCTGCCTCTATACCAAGCTAACTGTGAATCTCAAATTGCTGCAAGCAGAATAGCAAATAAAACAATAAGGTGGAAGAAAAGAAAGAAAGGAAAAAAGGAAGGAAAGGTAGAAAAAAAGGAGGATAGGAGGTAGGGGGAAGACGAAAATAATGTTAGAAATAAAGAAGGAGGTAGGTGAGGAAAATGAAGGAAAGAAGGTTTCAGGGTTATCCAGAGAAATGTGTGTGTAAATTTGTTAAGAGATTTGTTATTAGGAAGTGGTTCACATCACCAAAGGGCAGGCTGCAAGATGAAAATGCCAACAAAGTTAGTGCTGATGTTCTTAGTCTGAACTGCCAAGGGGGAGGCTAGCTGGCTGAAAATTACAGCACTAACCAATGCTGAAGTTGAGTGGATTTGTTTTCTCCTTTTCTGAATTCTGAAGTCATCAGTTCTGGCCTTTAAAACCACCCATTGAATGGATGAGGACGCTCCCCAATTTGCTGAGACAATCTCTTCGTTGGGTCATAGATGCAACCAGTTGATTATAGATGCCAATTCCATCTTGAAATACCCTCACATCAATAAGCAGAAAGGAAGGTAGGAAGGGAAAGAAAGGGAAGGAAACACCAGAAAGTAACACCAACATTCATTTCTGGAGTTTAAGACAAATGCTTTTAAGGAAAATCTCAGAAACATCTAAGTTTAAAGATACCATGGCCCTTAGGATTGCTTCCAAGGTAATTAAAGCTTCATGTTGTTTCTAAAGTTAACTCTTAGTGATGGCCCATTCCAGGTGGTTATCTTCAGACAGCTTAATAAAGGGTCTATCAGCAAAAGTGTAGGCAGCTTTGGGAGAAAACAAGAACAGAGCAGCTCCCTGGGGCCTGCAATAGTGGGGAATCATTTATCTCCTCTAGACTTGAGTGGACAAAAGGAAGGAACAGGTACATAAACCAGGAGTAAATAGCTATATAGAGAGGACCACCTGATGGGAACTATGGCTTTTAGTCAAAGACTGCTGCCAACTTCCAGTGACCTAGCAAGGAAGAGTCTGCAAGAATAAATACCTTTTCTTCATTCTCATCCCATGAGCCAACAGTCCGCAGGCCAACGTGGAGCCAAAGTACAAGGAAGTAGACTTATATAGTCCTTGCAGTCAGCCTCTCAGAAAAAAATATGGGATGGAGACAGTGAACAGTAAACCAGGAGAGGCAAACAGAAGATACACACAGCTTGTAAATCTTACATATACCTCAATTTATAAAAGAACAGAGGTTTCCCTTTTCCCGTTGTCCAATTGCCAAAGCTCACTGTAGATCACTCATCTTACATGGGTGTCCAAAATATTTTCCTTGAGAACGATAAGCTTCCTCTCAGGTAACATCTACCTAGATACATGTCATTACCCCTTGAGACCTCAGTTTTCTAGATACATTTGGCCTTTGATGATGCCATTTTCACTGTTAGAGAATAGTGAATGAACAGTAGTGTTAGAGAAAGACAAATATGACACCGACTCCTCATCTTCACCAATAACAGAGGAAGAGGAGTTTATCAACTCCAAAAAAGACTCTGGATGTGTATATACCTGTCATGCTGAAAAGTACCTGGGAGCTTGCAGGCATAAGCCAGATGGGGGACCCTAGTTAGCAAAAAAAGTTATCTCGGTAGCAAATAAAAAATAGCAATGGTTGGAAGGCATTCAGTATCATGATGTTACTGCAGAAATGGATAATTGTCTAGTGGAAGTGTCTTTGAACAGGTTTACATAGTATCCCCTGCCCCCAATAAAAAGTGATTGCAGAGCGGTGCAACAGTGGCTCAGTGGCAGAATTCTTGCCTGCCATGCTGGAGACCTGGGTTCCATTCCCAGTGCCTGCCCATGTGGGGAAAAAATAAATAAATAAAGTGATTGCAGATACTGGGACAGTCTGATGGAATCCACTAAGGACAAAGCATATATTAAATTTTAAGATAAAATGATACCAGCCTTACTTTCTTTTATCCCCAGTTGCCTTCCACATTGCTAGTTCTAACTCACGTTTCTCAGGAGGTGAAACAGATGCAGCCTTGGATATATCCTCTGAGCATACCAATTAGGAAGAATGGTGCACTGATAAGCCCACGTGGAAATACCTAAAGATACCATCGGTTTGCCTTTTCAGAAGACAGAAAATCTTTACAATTTTTAGCATAGCTGGGAAAGAAATGTGAAGGACTAAAACATATGCATTTAATGTCAATATATAGCACAGGTTTTGAAACCTGGCAGTACGTTAGAATCACCAGAAGTGACTTTAAGAATGTCCACATCCTGGACCCATTTCCCAAGATACTCACAGGGTTGCTGTGCTGTAGGATCAGATAGGGGTGTTTTTTGTTTGTTTGCTTGTTTAGTTTGTTTGTTTTGTATGTTTTCCTGGTGACTCTAAGGTACACTCAAGAGTTGAAAAGCCTTATTCTCAGGAATGGGATTCTATCAAGAATATTAGACTATTCCTTAAATAATTGTTAAAAAAAGGCAATGAAAAAAACTGTGCAGTAAATAAGACTCATATTAAGACTTGAAAAGATTGTTTAAAGTGGGGAGAAATCTGAGCAAGTTTCAAAAAGATTTGTAGTAGGTGATAGAGGTTAACATTTAATAGCATGGACTTTGGAAATTAGAAAAACCTGCCTTTGCATTTTATATCTGCTATATACCAGCTTGTAATTTGGGCAAGTGTCCTCATCTGTAAGAATATGTATGCTCTGGGAGGGTGCACAGGAGTGTTAGATGGACTCACATATGTACACCATGCACCATATAGCAATTGTTCAGTAATTGACAGGTTTCTTTTTGTGATATAACCATGCTCCAAGTGCAATTCCAGTATGGAAATACCTGCATAATGCTGATGGCCACCTAAAAAAAATCCTAAAGTAAACAAAAAGAGTTTTCCAGTCAAACTGAGAAGTAAAATTTGTGATCAGAACAGAAAACACAGCTGAAATCAAGCTCTATCATTGATGCACTCATTTATTCAAAAGCAAGTTTAGTCATCAATTTACATATTCCTAAAATATACCACATCAGTCTAGACTGAATTGGATAGAGCTGTTATTCCGATCTCAATTGCTAAAATGAAGCCATCCTAAAAGAAATCCAAGGGAAACAGAACTTTCATGAAGTATTGAAAGATTATGCCGGATTTGATTTTCACAGCTTGAGAAGTAGTTCAAAAATCCCTAAAGAGCAACTTTTTCCAAAGCAGAACAGTCATTTATAAACACTCCTTCCACAAACTTAATCCAAAGAGGCTGGATCAAAATGTATCAAAATGCAGCCACATGCAACGGTGGCATAGAACTTCAGCTCTGCACATTATACGGATGGTTTTAGTTATGCCAATTAAAGATCTCCTAAGCTAAGGTCTTTTAAAAGTTACAGCTGGAGTGGGAGGTGAGCTACCCATCTCTCCAGCCTCTAAAAATATCCCCCTGCAGAACAGTCTCTGCAAGAGGGATCTGTGTGCTTCAGTCCCCCCCTGCTCTCTGCCTCATGTGGGAGTACTTGCAAATAGAGAGCCTGGAGGGTTCAACACAGAGTTTTCTAAAGCAAACATAACACAAGTGCTATTCATGGGTTACACACTCCACAGCTGTAATATGAAATGTGTAGGAGCAGCCCCTAATGGCATTCAAATCATGTACTAACAGTTCTCATGTGTCAGGTGGTTTTCATTTTATAGCTAGAGGAAGAGATATTCACGTGCTCATTTCCTACACTGAACAGCTTTGTAACCCCCGCAGAGTGAAGGCGCACTGTGTTTCTGAGTCTCTATTATGTCAGATGAATGCCACAGTTAGAGGCCGGAAGGGACATGCGATCCCAGTTCAGATCTTTTTTTTTTTCCTTGCCATCGCTGAGCATTTCAGCGGTATAGGTTTTGTATGTATGCACGGCATTGAAAACTCAGAGAGCAAGGATCAATGTTAAATTTCACATAAAAGACAGAGGACACATATTTTTCGATCTGGGTATAATTTAATACTTCTGTATAAACTTTGATCTTATTGAAGGTTTGCATTTTCCAGACGGCCTCTTGCGGTGCCCCAGTTGGCCGCCTGTCAAACCCAAGCATCGAGCTAACTATAAATAGTGTGGGTTCTCCCTGGAACAATGTGGTCCACGTGCGCAGGTCGGGAATTAAGATACACTTTGTTCATTTAAATAGCTTTTTGATATATTTTACTGTAAATGTGGCCAGGTCATAGACTATAACTGAGACTCTCAGAGCATGCTTCCAGAACACCACAAGTTCCATTTATTTTATAGGTTGTATCAATAATTTCATTTTAGAATGAAAGAGTATTTGTGCAACTCTGTATTTAGAGTTGGGCATTCACCACTATAAGATTATCTAAACATTTGGGTTTCAGTAAAATCTAAAACATATTTTACCAAACTCTTTTTCCATCACATTTGGAGTTGTGTATTTCAAGGCTGTTCAGTCCATTTGTTCCAAATGCACTTATATTAGCCTCACAGGAACTGTGCATTGTAAATAAAAGTCTTGACATACAAGGAGACTTATGGTCTCCTTAAAACTATTTATTGTTGTTTCAGAGGTGATTGGAATTTTAGGCTAAAGAAGAATGTTATTCCAGGTTCAATGTTAAAAACGCCTCAAGGGGAAATGGACAAAATCATTTGTTGTCTGAACATAGCATATGATTGCATATGTACTTCTTTGCACCCAGATAAATATACATGAAAGAAAGATATCATTTTAAAAGGTTTTTAAAATTTGCTGAGCAACATGGAGTGGCTTTGTCCACAATTTTAATTAAACATCATTCATTCGGAAAAGTGTAAGAACACACTTTCCAGGATAAATGAGGAATTTTGCTGGTGAATTTCTTTTTTCTACTCACACTTCTGACTTTCAGTCTTGGTTCTCTAAGCTCAGGCAAGCTGGATCCCTGTGGAGTAGCCTGGAGATACGTGTACTAAATAATCAACAACTCTTCTTGCAAATGATAGCTAAATAGTATCTACATTTGATAAATGGCTTCAATCAAAAAGGTAGTAAAAATCTGCACAGGGGAGTGGGGTGGAGTTAAGCAGTCTTTTTTTTTTTTTTTTTCCAGCTGTCTTCACCTAATTAAAATCTACTTTTTGTGGAAGAGAAATATTGAGTTTGGAAAGGGCTGACATAGAATACTCCTGATATTTAAATAATGACATGGATGTCACTATGAGGAGGCCCAGTAAAGCGTCCTCTTCACTGCCCTACCCTGAGGCCAGGCCCACTCTCACCCCGGAAGGAATGGAGAGTGTACGTGGGGTGATAGAATCGCCCTGTCTTACCCCTTCCTGACTTTGAGATCTCAGTCAAATTAACGACCCTTCCAGAACTGTTTCCTCAAACATAAGGATAATGAAGACATATATTTACAATTGCCACCTACAGATTGTGTTCAGAGTGCCTATGTCAAAATTGTTAAAAACTTGAATGCCGGCTCTATTCTTATGAATTAAGTAAGTGTGCCCTCTGACGGTTATACTATAAGCCATCACAGATCAGAGAAGGGGATTGTCAGTCACCTTAAAAATACGGCTGTGTGTAACTTGATTAAGGGTAGTGACTTATTGAATAAAATAATGTATTGGTCACAATTCAGATCAATCAGAAATGAACTGCTCAGAAGGGATGAATTTTATTCAGGAGAAATTTTATCAGGTAATCTGGATAGAGAAGCAATGAGAGTGCCACACACTTCCTTCTCTTAGCACAACAATGGGGCTGTTGGCTCCTACAACCATCACAGAGTTTCAGTCAGATCTGCTGGCACTGTGTACACTGGCATGTGCATTGCCATCTAGCCATCATTTTAAAACAATATGCGATGAACAAGGAATAATTTCTATCACTATTACACCACCAAAATTCTCAGAGTGCTTGCCATGGAGAACTGTTGATGCAACAATTTTTACTCCATTGTGTAAATGTAAAACTAGGTATATTCGTGTTACTCTAACTGGGTTTCAAGAAAACACATGAGAAACCACTTCAGAGTATAAGAAGAAATCAATATCAGGGGGCAGGAAAGCCTTGATTTCCCTACTCTACTTAACCGGTGTAGTATTTTTTTTAAAGCATGCAGATTCTCATTTGTGTAGGACTGTATTTGATAAATTGGCTCTTCTGTTTAAACAAAAAGTTTGAAAGCCACCAATCTAGTACCATCTTTCATGTTACAGGTGCATAAACTGACCCTAGAGGGTAGATGGCATCTCCAAGTTCCTGGTGACAGTAAATTGCAGACATGATTCAGTCTTAGTCTCTGAACTCAGCATTCATTTATCTTTTGTCTATACCACAAAGTGCTTATTCTTACTCTTCCTATATGAAAGCAAATCTCTGGATTTCTCTTAATAGCATTAAAATTATTCCCTCAGCACCAGCCTTATGGTCTGAATTCCAATCCACTATTAATATTTTCCTCACTTTTCTATGCAGTGGCTTATTTTTAGCCTAAAGCTAAATCATGGATGAATCAAAAGTAAATAGTGACTATGTATTGTGGCATTATTGCTTCTCCCTCCTATTTCCATTCCTTATACTTGTTAAGGTGGAAATAGTAAGAGTATTCAAGAAGCGAGTTGATACTTACTGGTCCTCTCTTAGTTGAATGCGACTTGAGGAAGGAGGGGCATGTCTGAGAAACTCTGGACTCACGATGCAAAGAGGGGGCTTCTTTAGAGAGAGCAGTCAAAGTGTCTTGGTGGAACAGTAATTTAAAATCTTAGGTTTGTAAGAATCACCTCATTGTTGCCTCCAGGAGCCATCAACAGAATTTTTACTTAAACTTTGTATCATAGTCACATATACACATGGTAGAGTGGACATTTGTCATTATTTTAGACTGCTCCGATTATGACTGCAACCATTTATTCCGATGTTTCATGGGTAACCCGTCTTATAATACAACCATAGAACCTGAAAACAATAGAAATCCACTTTTTCAAACTGCTTTGCAGACCTAGTAAAGTAACCCCAGATCCACAAATGAAAGGCACAGTCTGGGCTTTTCCCTACAGGTTTGTGCATGACTCTGGTAGGGGTGCTGCAGCAGTAGTTGGGTCATAGGATTCCTGGGTTACAAGTATGAGCTGTTAAGTGTAGCATCTAGTGCTGTTTCCAGACAGTGGCTTCTACATCAGAACGTTTTGGTGTTTTGGGCATTGTCATGGTCAGGTTCATGTGTCAACTTGGCCAGATGGTGGTACCTGTTTGTCCAGTTGGGCAAGTGCTGGCCTGGCTGGTGCAATAGGGATGTTTCATAAAATTAACTCATGATCACGTTGGCTGCATCCACAGCTGATTCCATTTGTAATCAGCCAAAGGGAGTGTCTTCTGCAATGAGTGATGCTTAATCTAATCACTGGAAGCCTTTTAAGGAGGATTCGGAAGAGACAGGCTCTCTTCCTGCTTTGGGGTGAGCCTCTCCTGTGGAGTTCATCCAGACCCTGCATCAGAACTGTTGGCTTCACAGCCTGCCCTGCAGATTTTGAACTCCACGTTTCCACAGTTACGTGGGACTCTTTTATAAATTTTATATTTGTGAGTGTTTCCTGTTGATTCTGTTTCTCTAGAGAACCCTAACTAATACAGCATGGTTCCCAGGTATTCAGCCTCAACCCTACTTAGGTATCCAGAGAACTTAGGTTCTCCAGTCCTACTTAGGTATCTGTGACCTCCTTAATGTTCCTTAAGAAACTTCTCTGTTTAAAAGTTGGATTCTTCTGCTTGCCATTAAGAGCCCCAAAGGACACATTTCTAATAGCCTAAGATACCCATGCCAAAATCCTGAGGCTTTGGCTTCAACTGCCTTTAATTTTTATTTTCCAAGTAGTCACACTGCTTGGCCTGCTTTAGTTATTCAATGCCTATTAGATAAATGATTTACTTGGGCTTCAGTTTTCTCTTAAGAAGGACAAGTTATAAAGATTACTGACTGCATATTCTTTATTTTTCTTTTAGATGTGGCTTTAATTGCTGCAGGTATATCTCATAGAGCTAAACAGAATTACTTTCAAATAATCCTTTTTGGATGTAGTACCTAAAGACCATACCTGGCAAAGCACTTTGGTCTCCTTGGAGAAAACTAGTGACATGTGTGTGTCTGACTAAGAAATCTCTTTCGTGTTTTCTGGTTCCCAGTGCAGAAATATTTGAACCACTATCACATATTATCTGATGCCAGATATGTTCCATTCTTTTTTCCTATAGCTTAGGTAGAAAGCTGCAAATGGTAACGAGGGAATAGTCACCCATGGCATAAAGAGTCAATAAAATTGTGTTTTTGACTTAAGAGGTCTATATGCTAATTTTCAATTCAGAACCATTAATGATTTAAAATGCATAACACTAATTTTTGCCCAAAGATAGAATCTTTAGATAATAACTGCCAATGTGGGAGCACACCACATGCAGAACTTGACATGTATTATGTCAATTCTCAACAAAAGTCATGAAAAATGAGAATTATCACCATTGTACCATAGAGGAACGAGTGTCAGAGAAGCGGAGAAACTTGACCAAGGTTGTATTGTTAAAGGGTTATTGAGCCAGCATTTGAAAATGACTGATTTTAATCTATTCTCCTCTCCTGCATTTTCTCCTAAGATAGGAGGTAGGGAAAACTGGTTTTCCTTTCACTAAAGCCTCTAATAGATATGGAATTAAAGCTGAGAGGACCAGGGCCAAATCCATACCCCAGAATAATGCCATATATGTGGAAGAGAAAATAATGAAAGGCTTGTCAGAAGATGATTATTGTTTTTATCACTTTACTGTTCAAATTATTTATATATGTTAACAACTGCTATTCCTGTTTAGTTGTTTCTAGAGCACCCAGCATAGTTCTCACTCATAGGTTAAGGATAATAATTGAGTGCATATGTGCAATGGTACAAAATATCTATTACTTTACAATTACCAGATTAAATAAATTTTATAGCAGCAAATATTAGAATTAGAATTATACATCAAATAAAAATAATTACTGGTAAAACATGGTGGAAGTAACCCTGGTATTTGGAGTGAACTAAATAGTAAAAGTAAACATAAACAACTTATGTTTTATTTTATTAAATGATTTGGGGGTTATTAGAAATAAAATTTTACAGACTCAGATGTAATGACATACTTATTTAGACTGTATTAAATATATTATAGATTATGGTTTGGGATTAAGTTATCTATATCTTAAGGGATTTGGAAAAACTGGGGAGTCCAGAGAAGAAAACCAGAGATGAATAAAACGTGAAAAATTCTTTACTAGAGCTAAAGTTGAGTATGTAGGAGGAAAGACAGCTAAGGAATGAATGGCTTAGTAAGTGACTTCAAATAAGACACTTTTAAGCAGCAAGCATTGGTGTCTACAGGGCAACCATTGAGGCAAAACGCACTTGAATGGCAACAAGTGAGTTTCTGGCTAATGAGAAAAGCTACCCCTCTTCCTGAAGCTGAGGGCAAGCTGCAGTCGGCTCTGGTCCCCACACTCACTGGAACCCCAACCCCAACCTCCCAAGTCTCCACCTTTCCTTGATGGAAATCAAAGACTTATGCAATCTTCTTGAGTCTCCTCCTATTTCAAATATTCCTGTTACTCTCCATTCAACACACAACAAACTTGGAGGTCTGAACCTGTGGTTGTTAGCCCTGATTAGGGATTGGCCCTAGATGTTGCTTCTGGAATGACATTTTTTTGCTGTTATGGTCCACGTGGATATCATCAGTTCCACTGATGTTGCATCCTGCTCCTCATAGGGCTTTCTTTGCTGCTGTTACAGAGGTGGGGAGAAATCTCTCTCCCAGATCTTATTGGGACCACTGCAGTGAGTTCTTCTACTATGTTTCTGACACTAGCCCAGGGGTCACAACCCTCTTCTTAGTCTCAGTTTCTTTAAATTGCCTTCCTTGAAATGGAGATAATGAACCCATGGATATGGTCAAAAGATATATAAAAGATTATTTGTAGTACTTTCCACCCAAAAGATTTATCCCTCCTGAAAATCAAGCAATGTGTAGACGAAGAGGAACTTTAATAAATCTTTAACTGTTTATTGCATTAGAGTGATTTTTCTACTACCTAGATGATTCTTGGCTAATATTTACTTGACAGTCTTAATCTGCTGTTTCAAAGCTTTCTGTATCAATCCTTCAGTTTGTTTATTGTGTTTTATGTAAAAAAAAAAAAAGGCCTATTCTAGCTAATATGATTCCCAAAAATGCTATGTAGAGCTATGCTCTTCAGTTAAAAAAAAAAAAAAACTTTCTGACAATGTAGTTTCATCAGCTTTTGACACAGAGTGCCATTTTTTCTTTTCCCTTTTACTGAAGTATATTATACACTTAACAGTAAGTGCAGTAGCTTTAAATGTATGGTGCAATGAAATTTTACACATGGATCACTCAATACACATTCCCAGATCAAGGTGTGGAACATTTTCTTATACCTTAGGAGGTTCTGTCATGCCTTTTGCTAATCGGGTCCCCCAAAGGCAGTCACATCTCCTGCCATAAGATTACGTTTGCCTGTTCTTAAACTTCATATAAATGGAATCATTCAATATGCACAAAAGGGTCCTTTTTATTTTCAGATACAGAACTGGTTGTATCCGTTGGACCTATCATGGAATGTGATTTCCTCTCCCAGGATATCCCATTCTACAATGTAGAGTTCCCAAAGCATCTATTTTAGTGATGAAGACCTGGGTAAAAACTGGAGTTCTGGGTACCAGAACGTGATGGCATTGGATCCAGCATTCCGCAGTGTCTGCAAGAGGACAGTCACTCCTGGCCCCGAGCAGCTTGAGATGAAACTGGAGCATGGACTTCTGCAGTGTAACTGCTGAGTTCAAATTTCAGCTCTTCTTCTTACTCACTGAATGATGCTGGCCAATTCTCTTAACCTTCCATCCTTCTCCTCCCTGCTTTCCGTCAAAACTGAATTTTATTTAAGGTGTGTGCTCTCACTTTCCATTGGATTTGGCCAGTGAGCCCCTGAGGGATGGCTGAGGGTGGGAAGAGAGTAAAGTCAGTATATTTACTCCCCTTCTGCCTCCTTAAAATGGGGTTGCTCAAGTTGGCGGAGTCTCTCTTAAGGTACTTTCTCCTCAGAGACTCCCTTTGTATGGCAACAGCTTCTGATCAGTTACTTTAGCCCAGGTTTTTGCATTATCCTTTGTGATTCCTCCACTTTGCAATTCACAACTCTCTAAATAGTTCTTTGTAGAATGAGATTGAGAGAGAGAGAGAGACAAAGAGGATGGGAGGAAGATAACAACAAACAAATGATTTCACTTTGAGTGCATTGTATCTCCTTCATATGAAAAGTTTTAATTCCTTTTTACATATAAACATTAAATGCATACATTAATGCCAGTGTATATAATTTCAGAATACACAAAGTGCTTAATGCAGAGTTGTGTGGGAAGTAAATGCCCATTCGGTGGCAGAAAACTGGAGGATACCCTGTCATCTTTGCCTCCTTGCCACTGTCCGAGCAGGAAATCCTGCCAAAGTTAATTCCATTCACGGCCACACCATGGCGGCTTGTCTGGAAATGGTTTCTCTTGATATTGTAGGAGATGAAGAGGAGTCCTCTCCCAAGTGTAATGCTCAGTTTTTGTTACCTAAGGCCAGGGCAGGCCCTTATTTTCACTCTCAAGCATGACTGAGTAAGAGAAGGTTTACAGTGTCATCTGTATGGTGTGACCAGATACAGCCCCATCTCTTCTCTAGCTAGAGGCATGGCCCTAAACTGGGGTGGGTGATACAGCTGATTATTCCTGCCAGTTGACTCATCCGGGAGGGTCTGAATTCATCAGGAATGTTCTAATCAAAACCAAAAAGTGGCAGCTGGCTGTTCCTTTTCAACTGCTGGCTTCCAGCCTCCCTAAGCACGTTTTCCCACGCCTTTCCAACAAACTACTTGGAAAAGTGGTACAGAGGCTCCAGGACAATTGGTGCTTTACATTTATATAAATAAGGGGACTGTCAAGTTATGCTTGGTACCAGGCGGTCCATCCTTTGTCTCTAAGGATAGAGGTAGACAAGACTGGCAAGTCTTGAAAGACAGCTTTTCTGCCTTTCAATTAAAAGGAAAAAAAAGATGTAATTTCCTCTTTATCAGGCATCCCACTACACTACAATTACAAGGGTGATTAAACACTGAAGCTGGCTACAAATTGCAGAATCACCATCCCACTAGATATTTTTAAATGTAACAGAAACCCATTCATCTTCAGCGGTTAACCGTTGGTTTGCCTGGAGGCTGAGGACCAGACCAGGTGACCTCTCCAGCTGACTCTGTTGTCCTACAATGTCATGGAATTAAATGGCCAGCAGCCTGGAGGAATAAAAAAATAAGGCCGACTCAGATCCTTAGGATGATAGGATGCGAGCAGGTGTGACTATATTAATCAGCATGTGGCAAAAATGCTTATGCCTGCTAATGAGATGACAGAGGTTTTATTGTGCAAACTGTCATGGTGAAAGCATCCCTGCCTGGCACCTATGCCCTTGGGCACTTGTCCAATCACCATGTGGACAGCAGCAGCTGAGCAGGACTGTGGCTTTGGAGATGGGATTCATGTGCATAAAAATCCTCTCTCTATGACTATTACTTCCACCCACTAGTTCCTGCTGAAGATACTGGAGACGAAAATCCCAGCCTGTGCTGAAATAACTTTAGAGAATAGCAGAAACCTTCTATAGCCACATAAGGGCTCCATTATAATGGCCAAGAGAAAAAGAAATTAAAGCTCATGTCATCCCTTCCCTATGGTGCTGTGTGACTTATAAAGCCTGGGCTGAGAGTTTAAAAATACTGCGTATAAGGTGCACAGGTAGTTTAGTGGTTAGAATGCCCGCCCTCCACGCAGGAGACCCGGGTTTGATTCCCGGACCGTGCACCAAAAAAAAAAAATGCTGCCTATATTAAATCTCACTGAACATTAGGAATAAAGTAATGGAAACAGAAAGCTGTAGTTTATATAGTAGGCTCCTTTCATAGAATGTTGTCTTATTTTAAGGAGAAAGGGCAAAATAATCCCATAATGAAACTATATTTATTACAACATTCTATTTTCATAAAATCCTTATTCTCGTTCATTGCCTTTTACATAAATGAGAACTAAATAAAATGCTAGTTAAAAAATATATTTTGCTTGAATATATAAACAGATGAAAGCATTCAATCCAGTGAAGTAGGATGGAGCATTAACCTTTCAGAGCAAGGGTTCATGACTAAGGACTGATGGAGTGATTCTGTGTTTTAGCAAATCACTTAAACCAAAATGGAGTGTAAGTTAATTGGCTATTTCAAAGCAACACAAAGACAGTTTCGTGGTTTAAAAAGCATCCGTTTCCATTATCATCAATGTGGTAAGTGTAAAGCCATTTTACATTGTTTCTACATGCTCTGATTGCATAGAAAGGGAAATTCATTATATTATGTCAAGATAGATAGATTTTTCCAGCATTGCTTCTTGCCAAAAATGTACAATTTAGGGTAAACATTTCAAAAAAAAATTAGCTCTAATGAATCACATAGATGAAATAATTCTGTTCCATTCTTGTCATAGGCTTGTAGAGGAAAAGAATTAAAGCAGCAAAAATATAACAAAAGGAAGAAAAGGATAAGGAAAAATAACCCTTTAATATATGTAAGAAATAAGGCAAATTGATTTACTTTTAAAAACAACTTTAAAAAAATACTAAAAAATAATATCAACATGGTACAATATATATGTATACACACATATAATGTGTGTATGTGTGTGTGTGTATAGTTTGAAGGGTTTATGGTGAAAAGGTAATTCTCTTTCCCACATCTGTCCTCAGGCATTGAGTCTCCCTTAGTACCCTCAATTAACCTTACCAGTTTTCATGCTTACAAATACACATCGTATGCATATACAAACATATGTATACATGTTTCTCCACAGATGAAAGTACAATGTGCATACCTGTTGGCATTTTGCTTTTTTTAAAATAAACTGTATATATAAGAGATTTATTCTGGAACAGAACATGTGCGCACACACACACACACACACACACACACGAGCACATGTGTATCTACCTGGCTTTTTAAATAGCTGCCTAACAACCTCTCTGGGTATACCATTATTTAACCAGTCTTCTGCTGACAGACATTTACATTGTTTCCAATGTATTGTTTTTATTGTTCTTACCTGCACTGCAATAAACCCATGCAACTACGTTAGACCCATGTGTAGATCTAAATTCACATGATAAAATCCTAGATGTGGAATTCCAGAATCGAAGGTTTAAGGACATTATTATTTTGATGAAACAAAAAAATTCCCATCTGATGAGAGGATTTCTAATGTATTAACAAATTACTACCTAACTAGGCGGCACTAATTTGTACTCTTTCCAATAGTGAGTGAGACAGCCTGTTTGCCTTGCCCTCACAAATCCCATGGGGATGGTTCCATCGAACAATCTATTGTTCACTTATTTAGGGAATATCAGATGTCTGCTCTGTGCTGGACCCTTTGTTAGGTGCTGGAGATCTTGAGGGGAATGATAGAGACAGTGTCCTTTATACAATGAAGTTTATATATTTTACATGTTCTATGAGGAAAAAAGCGAGTCAACAATCACATTGACAAAATACCTTCAGGTAATAGAAAATGTTCCAAGAGTAAAGCAGCATAACAGGGAGCAAGGGTAGTTTAGTAGTAAAATTCTCACCTGCCATGCGGGAGCCCAGGGTTCAATTCCTGGCCCATGAACTTGCCGAAAATAAAAAAAGCAAAACAAGGAAAAATGTCAGGGAGTGATGGGTGGGAGGTGGGGTCCGAGGGAGGATGGCTGAGGAAGACTTTCCTGAGGGTGATATGTGAACAGAAGCTGAATGAAGGGATGAGAAGAAAGAAACACCCTGGTAGAAAGGTCTGGAGGTCCCTTGTTGGGTGTGTTCAATGAAGAGTGAGAAGCCCAGCCTGGCTAGAGTAGAGAAGGAGAAGATGGGTGGAGGAGAAAGTTTCCCAGAGGCGGACGGGAATTTAAGTGGTTTACAACAGCAAAGTTTTAGCTCTTGCTCACAGTTCTGTGGGTCAGCTGGTATTCTCTCACTCTGGTCCATGTGTCTTCATCCCTGATTTAGAGAGCAAAATTCTCTGATGACAGAAAAAGAAGAAAGGTGAAATTATGCCATGACTCATGACGCTTCTACTCAAACATCCTTTCTACTCTCATTTTATGGGCAAAACGGGTCACATGGCCATGGCTTATGTCAATGGAGGTGGGGAAGGAGACAGTGGATAACTGGAAAATAAGACAAACTGTCATCCAAACCATGAGAGATTAACTCTTGCCCTTTATTGTCTGATGTAGTGATTGACACGTTTGACACTCATGTCCTCTGGTACTAAAACAAAGAGTCCATATAGTCCTCTAATTCAACTTTGCACAAAATTGAACCCAATATTCTTTGATTTATTGAATCAGAATTAAATTCCGTGGCCTATGACAGAAGGATGCAAGTTATATTAGCGTAAATAAAATAGAACATTGCAAATAGAAAGATGATTCATAGGCTCAAAGTAGGCAATTATTGTTATTTTCTTAGTTAAACAACATTTGGAGGTAGACGATCTGGAACTTATATGGTGACTCCCTAGAATTTTTATGGGCCGGGCTTCCTCCCCACATAACGTTGCCATTTCTTGGTTGTGACTTTTGTCTTCATGGTCCAGGACAGTGGCTAGAACTTCGGTTATCGGATCTGCACAGAAGGCCACAGGATGGAAGAAAGAATAATTGGAAATAGGTACTTACAAGCTACTTTTAAGAACAGCTCCTAATAGCTGCAACATGACACTTTTGCTTAGATCTTATGGGCCAGAGCTTAGTCAAATGGCCAAAGCAAAGCGAGCTGCAAGGAATGATAAGCAGTAAAGCTTTCTGGGCAGCCATGTGCCTGGCTAAAACTTTGGGATTCTATTTGTAAAGAAGAAGGAAATAATAGATATTGGGCACAGCAAATATTGGTCTCTCTTAAATATTATTAATCTTATCAGTATCAGAGATTATCGTCTACTCTTATTTTTTTCTTTTTGACATAGGGTTTTTGTTTCTCTATTTCCTTCTTTAAGTTTAGGTTATTTGATTTGACAAAGAATTAACTTTGAAGTTCTTAGGTATATTCATTTTTTTGTTTGCTAATTTATTCATTTCTAGGTTTATAACATTATTTCTCCCTTTAAGTGTCATTTATCTTCAGTCAGTTGGTTGTTTTCCCTATTTTTTGTAAGTGCTTAATTCATTAATTGTCATTCCTTTTTGTTTGGTAACATAAGAATTTCAGACTAGAATTTTACTCTGATCACTGAATTAACCCTAAAAAGAGATATTGATATTTTATAATCCTTATGAACTCATAGGTAATATTTTATTCTTTTTTCAAAAGGTTCTTATTCATTAAAATATAGATTTCTAGTTTTATATACATTTAAAAAATTTTTTTAATTTGGTTATGGTTTTATTTATGAGCTAATACAACATCATTTTTAAAAATGTTACATAGGAACTTGAATAATTTTATATTACTCCTTTGGGGATAATGTAGTAAGCATAGCAATTAGGATCAACTTCCTCATTAGGTTAGGTGTGTCCTATATATATATGGAGTGTAAGTTAATTGTTTACCCTAACTCTCTAAATAGTTCTTTGCAGATTGTGTCCATTGGACCTACCATATATATACCCCTGCTTCTCTGATCTGATTAGTTGCTTTCAGTTATTTAACACTGTTACTATTTAATTTATTTTCTGAACTCTACTAGTTCAATTTTCTTCCCCATCTGATGTCTCCTCATACATATCTCCTTTGAAGCTTTGTATCACTTTTGTTCAGATTTTGATTCCAGAGTGCATGTTTTAATCTCTTTGACTTTACAGAGAATCCTTTGTTCCTAATATGTACCTGTATAATGGCATCATCCTACTCTTCCGCCTTCTGATCATCTTCTTTCCTCTCCTTTTCTTACAATATCTTTGCATAGATCCCTGCCTGGATGTCTGATCATTTGTAACTGGCATTCTCTCTGGGACAGCTGTTTTCAACACTATAACATTAAATAGGGACTGGGAAATTGAGCCGAGCGGGAAGCCAACTTGAAGGGCAAGCAGTTTGAGTTGGTTTGCCTTCAGAAATTTTCAAACTTTCAAACATTTTGCCCATGACTATAAATTTCTTTCATCCGAAAGAGATATCTTTAATACAAAAGGTTGCCTTTAGCACAAAAGCAAAGTTACCTTTCATACAAAAGTGTATATGGGTTTGTGTCCATGTCTGCATGCATCTTGCTTTAGCCATCATTCCTCTTTCAAGCTAACCAAGATCAGTAGCCTAAGGGGGCTTGTCATCACTTTCTCCTCCTTCCAACACCAGAACCAGGTTCATTCTGCTATGCATTTGTGCGCTGTGCATTTGTGCGCTATACATTTGTGTGCTACCCTGCTCAGCTTTAACCTCCTTACCACTCCATCTTGTCCAGCAGGGTTTAGGGAGCTTCCCACTGCCATTCCTTTCACAACTCAACATTGTTGTCCTGAACATGGGGTTGCACTCTTGTCCTCTCGGGGGTGCTCCTAAATTTGGGGAATTCTTCATTTTGTAGACAGTCTACAGAGACAGCTCCCCACTCAGTGTTGCCTATCATCCTACTCCAAGAAATAATTAACTTTCTTCTGATGTTGTGGGCTGGAGTTATAGGAGTGACCTACTTTCCTTGGTGATTCAATTACCTTTTCTACTTTCACAAACAATTTTTGTTATGAACTATTAATATTTATTTGTATTAACACTGATTTTTTCCATATTATGAGCATGTTTCAATCTTCCAAAAGGAATGGATGATAGATTTTTTTTTTACCATTGAATTGATTTCTAAATGGAGTGATCTAGTAAATTTTGTTAATGATTGATCAGCCTACTTCTAATATTTTGGTGTAAACAAAAACGTTCTATGTTTAATTTTTATTAAATCAAGTTCATCTATATCAAATTCTCTTTTAGAAAATTGCATGACGACAAGTTTGGTGTCTTGAGATTAGGGTTAGCTTCATAGACAAGTGAGTTTGGGCAAAGATAATTCTACTCTGTCATCTTAGACTGGAAACTCTGTCTATGTTCTCCCTATCTGGGACCTACTACACAGAAAGTCAGCATGGCAGTAGGCTTATCATTCATTTAGAAATATAGAGATACATCATATAAGAGGTGAAGAAAAAGGGAGGCAAGGTTTGCTTTAGTTTGAAGGCAAATTTTGGCATAATTTAACAAACCAATGACAAATAGCTCAACAAAAAGAGACTAAAGATTTTTTGCATGCTTGAGAAATTTCAGTGCAAATAAAAATAAGGACATATATATCATACTCTAATACCTCTAAAGATCGTCTAGCTACTCTGCTATTCATATATTCAGTCCTGTGGTCAAAATTTCGCAATCACTTAGGGCTTCTAATAAATTCAATTAGGGATAAGCAGCTCCATTTTGTTTAAATAAATCTTGATTCTTTAGAAAAATGCCTGATTCTGTTTTTACTGTGTTATCATTGTTGTCATTTGTGATAGGAGGCCTTGCCAGGGGTGAAAAGGAATACATAATCAATTTTATCTGAGCATAGAGAGATAATTTACAAGCATTGCCCCTATTATCATTAATGAGAATTAAAGAGTTAAACAAGCATGACTAAAGAGAAGACCCTATCTCCATGTTTCTGAGCTCAAGATGAGATAAAATGTACTGGCACAATGTAAGTGTGATGAAAATCATCATTATAATACAAGAAAAGCTTACTAGGGTGCTGCCTTTTCTTTTTCCTTTAGCACTTCTCTCTCCAATTTCAAATGAAAAAAGTCTTGCTTCAACTAAATTATTAATGTTGTAATAATCTGTCATTAGAATCAATAACTGCTTTATTATTCATAGTGCATAGAGTGCTAAAATGGACCCTCTCTGAAATAAATTTAGTACCTTGTCACAATACAATATGATTTTACAATATTGCTAATGTGCACAAAGCATTCAAATATAGAATATCGGCATGTCAGAGATTTATGACAAATGCGAGGAGAAGATGAATCTAGGTTAAGCTTTCATGTTACTTGACTGAGGTCAAAAAAAATCAATGCTATTCATAATGTATCTTTCACCCACAGTCTTAAATGAAAAACCTTTTGAGCATAGAGAGACTTTTTTATTTATTCTTCAATCTTAGCAGTAGAAATATTCTGGAAAAGGGTTTCAAGAGGTAAAAAGGAAAGCCAAGTGGCAGCAATCACATTTTTTGACTATACAGTGAATCAGGATCCAATATCTGGATATGCACGCAATGTCCTTTCCCTGTTTTGATCCTTGCTTTTTTTCTGTAGGTTTGTTAACATTTGCAAAATCTGTGAAATACAATGACAGGTAATATGCACATCTCTATTCTCAACTTTGGCTTTTATGGATTTTATGACGTGAAATAGCTGACAAGTATATTTTGATTTATTTTATTAATGTACTTGTTCCTACTTCTTTCATGCCTCGATCTTCCACTGATGCATATGCATCATGGCTTTAATGCATATAATGATCACAGTTCTCAATTCCTCAGATCTCTTCGTCCTAATCATCAGAGTAGACCAAATGTTGGTATTCCATTCCACTTGCCAGCGAATGGTTTAGGAATAGGCAAGTGACCTGTCCTGACTAATGATGTATAAGGGCAAGTCTGTTAAGGGCTTCTGGAAAAAATGTTTCCTTCTTAAAAAGCATACTGGGAAGTAAGAATGCCATTCTTCTTCCACTGAACTCCAAGGATTTAGGGAACTGTTGGAGCCATCTTGCAGCCCTGTGAGACGTCCTACTAGCTGACTTGCAGAGAATGCAGAGGTCAGAGATAAAAGAACCTGATTCCTTCATCAAACTGTCACCAGCGAAGCCTAGAGAAACCTAGTTAGGTTTCTAAATGTGGGGTCACTTTTATTTGTGATAAGTATCCACATTTTAAGCCAATTTGAGATGCAATGTCCTATGTTGCAGCCAAAAAATATCCTACTGATGCTGTCAATTAACACTAGAATTAATTGAAAAGATAGGTATTTTCACATATTGTTTGGTATGAAGAGCCTATAATCTACCTCTGTCTTATCAATGGGATTAAAATAGCAAATCAGCCTGATCACAAATAACTGATTCTATTTTAGTGCAGAGATGGATTTTGCCTTTATGGGTTTGCTGTATGATTAACTGTTTCTGCTAAACCTGTTTTTTAATTTCTGAAGGGTTTTCAAGTGTTGAGATCATTTCAAATAATTGTATTAATGGGTTGGTCTTGAATCTAAGGATTTGGGCAAGAAGTGAAGGTAAGAGCACAACACAGTAGCTAAAAGCAAGGACTTGGAATCAGGGTTCTCAGTGTGAATCAGTCTTTTAATCAATAATTACCGAGCTCCATTTCTGTGCCCAGTTCTGTGATAAGCACTAGAGATACAATGACAATCTTTGCTTCCATGGAGCATGCATTCTAGATGATGAAAGGGACACAACAAAACACACCAAATAAACAGACATTAAAAAATCTGCAAGGTATACTGGATATTATGAAGGAAATAGAAGCTTAAGAAAGGAATTAATAACAAGTACATATTTTAGATAATGGTCAACCTTCACCTCTCAAAGAGGGTGATTTCTAGATTAAACTTAAAGTTGACAAGGGCCCAGCTTTATAAGGAGAGACGGAAAGAACATTGCCAGCCAACAAGAAGTGGTTCCAGATTCCCTATCCAGTCACAACCCACTCTCTCTCCACAAAAATAAACCTACTTTCCAAACCTATAAAGTCCTTGTTTTCTTGCTTTTCTTTATAATTTCACCACTGTTAGACAGTACTGTTTAATTTTGCCCATTTCTTCTTTTATATTGCATATGACTTTCAAATTTCCTTTAATGTATAGTTTCATCCTCAATCCATTGCTTTTCCCTACGACTTACAGTTGATCTGTTTGAAGAGTCTTAATTATATAATCTATAAATTTACCCATGAAGACAGAAAAAGACCTAACTTTTATTGGTCTCCTTTTAGATAGCTCTTTGGTACGTGTTACTTATTTGCTCTTATACCCTTTGAGAACATTTAAAAATAATAATAGTGTACCCTAGAGGGCCCATTCTAATTTCCATGAAGAAAGGCTTCCTCTCAGACACTCCGTTTTTTAGGGGTAGAATGCCTTATCTGATCGGTGAATTGGGGAAGAATAATGTGGTGGGTTCAATGCCTCTTCTTCCTCTTGGGAGTAAGTTGCCAGAAGGAGTGTGAATTACTGCTTCTTCTGGGTCCTTGCCAGTGGGTTGGAGAGGGCAGTGAGTGTGATGGAGACACATGCCCCGGTCCAGTCCTGCTGTGACGTTGAGGGTGGGGTAGCTAATTCTAATGAACAGGGTTAATATAACCACACGCTAACTTACTTTGCACCATGTCCTCCAAGTGGGCCTCTGAGAGTGATAAAAGTGACATTTTTGCCCCTGTGTGGCACTCCCTTGTTTCATTTCTCACATTTTTTTCAAGTCCTAGAGGGCAAAGTGGTGCTCTGTGATCCCAAGAAATATGTGTTCACTTTATTTCAAGATTCATTCATGGTAACCATCATGAATTACATCTTGTTTAAGTAATAAGCACAATCCTCACAAACTTAGTTGGCATGTAGACTTTTTACTTTGAGTCAGTCAATATTTTAAATGTATTAGAGTGGCCACCAGTTCTAAAAGAAAATCTTTGGTAAAATTGTTTGTGTTGCATTAAAGCATGGTTCATACCTTTAGTTTCCTTTATTCAGGTTACTATGTTCCATGAACATAAATCCCTGAGTATCCCACTCAGAAGGAGTTCTTCTATAGCAATTTGAGTTCAGAGAGTCAACACTACATATGTGGTTTGAGCAGAAATTTCAGAAGATGATGGAAACTTGAAATGTAGGGACAGCACATGGATAAGATGCACCCTTTTGTTAAGGCATCTCCTGCACCCTCTGCTCCATGGTGATGTGGAAAATGGAAGTATTAGGTCATTGTTGCACCTAATGTTGCTTCCTTGGTAAGGTATGTGTGTCTAACCAAACTGTTTCATGCATACTAAAATAGGCTAACCTTTAGCCAGAAAAGCCTCTATAATTCAATAAAATGGATTCAGAATATACTTAGCTTCATGAAAGTTGTTTTATTTCCTGCCCTTTTCTTGTAGAATTTCTACATATTTACTTTAGAGTTTTATACCCCCTGAAGGTGATTTATTTTATTACATAAGATAAAAACACAAAAGTAAGTAAAGACTATCACATAATCTATCATTTCAATACTTATTTGTAATTGTGATGAAAATTTTCACTCAGAAATATAGAAGAGGAAGGAAATTATCTTACTTTTAAATGGATTTACTGATAATCAGTTTCATAGGTAGGTGCAATGTACTCCCCTTGCTAGTAATTTTAATTTAGAAAGTTCAGATCTAACTGCGTCTATCTAACTGCACTTCTGCTGAAAGTGCTTCAGTAAATCTTTGCTTTTTTGACTTGAATCTACTGTTAATCCTTGGAAGTCTTTAGCAGCCCCATGGTTTAAAAGCATAATATCTCATCATCATTTATAGACCTTCTTTTTGCTGTTTATGTATAAATATTTTATTTTAAAAACCATGTTCCTTTGATTTAAAAAAAAGGGATCTTTTCTTTGTCAATATCATAGTTAACACCTCAATAGTCAGAGAGGTGACAGTATAAGCTCCGTTATCTTAATTCGAAAGCAACAAAAAGACCCTGTAAGTGCTTCTATATGGTTTTATTACTAAACACAATAGGAAAAAAGCAAAGGTACCAGTGATTTTCCTGTAAAAACATCTGAGATCTTTTTTACTAAAGATTTTTCTGATGACTTAAAGAACTTCTTTCAGTACAATTTGTTTTTTATATAAATTTTATTATTAGAGAAGTTGTAGGTTTACAGAAAATGCAGAGCTCTCACACCTCCTTGCCATTAGCAACATGCATTAGTGTGGCACCTTGTTACAACTGATGAAAGAACATTACTATAATTGTACCATTAACTACAGACCACAGTTCACTTTAGAGCTTACTGCTTGTATGGTACTGTCCTCTTTTCAAAATTTTTATTCTAGTGACACTGATATTTTAGACAATATGTACAATATGTCAATTGCATAACTGAGATATTATCACTTTGTCAACCAACTTTCAAGTTGCCTTTTGACTATGTAAAATAACTGGTTTGCATGGCCAGATTGCCCGGTGTAATTGCTATGAATTCATAGGCTTTGGGCAATTTTTTTAACTAATTTGAATTAAATGTATTTTTACCTCAGTGTGAAAATAGGAACTAATACATTCCTTTAAAATGTTATTTTGGTGCAATTCCTGGTGCCTGCCCATGAAAAAAAAATGTTATTTGGAAAATTGCAAGTTAAGAAAAAAACAGATTAGACTAAAAATAATTACGGATGTTATTTCCTATGCATTTCTGGTGCCATCAGCCTGATCTTGACTTTCAATCATTTTTTCACTAATAATAATATATTTTACAAAAGACAAATAGACAATTATAGTCAAAGATCTGAATTCCCATGTCTCAGTAATTTATGAGATGAATAAACAGAAAATCAATAAAGATAGAGAACACACACAAACAACAAACTTGACCTAATGGACATTTACAAAACATCCCAACCATTGATAGCAGAGCACACATTCCATTCAATTGCATAATATTTACCAAGATAGATCATATTCTGTGCCAGAAAGCAAATCTCAATAAATTTAAAATTATTTGAGTCATACATTCTATGTTCTCTGACTACAATGAAATTAATTAGAAATTAATAACAATGATTACTGGAAAAATCACAAATATTTGAAAATAACACATTCACACATAATCTATGGGACATAGAAAATAGAATGGGACATTAGGAAACAAATTTTTAACTTTTTATTTTGAAATATGGTCAAACCCACATTGACAGTTACACAATAAAAGTCCATGCAGAGAACTCCTGCATACCCCTAACACCCCTAGAAACCCAGCTCTACCATTTCAAACTTTCAGCAAAATTTGCTGTGTTATCCTCTCTCTCTCACTCCCTCCATCAATCTATTTTCTGAACACTTGAGTGTAGGTTATGTATATCATCTTCCTTGAACACTTATTACTGCTATATACATTTCCTAAGGATATCTACTTATTTAATCACCTTAAGTTCAGTTATCAAATTCAAGCAATTTAATATTGATATAATTTATTTTCCAGTTTTTTCATTTGTCCTAATAATGTCCCTTTACTCTTTTTTGTCTTGCCAGCTGGTTCCCATCCAGGATCATGCATTGCATTTTATTGTTATTGTATTTTGAATTGCTCTTCTTTTTAAATTGTGGGAACATATATCCAACTTAAACTTCCCCATCTCAACCATTCTGCAGCATACCATTCAGTGTGACATATCACATTCACAATGCTATGATACTCTCACCACCTTCCATCATGAAAACTCCCCTTCTTCCCATGCAGAAACCCTCCACCCATTATGCATTAACTCCTCATACCCCACCCTTGTCAACCTGTACTCTAATTTCTGTCTCTGTGAGCTTGCATATTCTCCAATATTTTCTTTGTAGTTACCATCAGGCTTCAATGTACTTTCCTAGATCTATAACAACTCATTTGCTTTGATACCAACTTAAATTCAATAGTATACACAAACTATGTGTATTGTATCACATAATCCTGGCTCTTTTATGGAGTCCTTGTCACAAAGACATTATGAGTCTCAAACCACTGATATATCATTACATTTTGTGTTTTTGCCTTTCATTTCCCCTAGAAAGCCAACAGTGGAGTAACCAAAATTACAATAGTATTGATATTTATATCTACTATGTCATTATCCTCAATGGAAATCTTTAAGTCTTCATGAGGCTTCAAGCTATTATCTATCGTCCATTCCTTTCAACTTGCAGAACCATCTTAAGCATGTCCTGTAGGGGTGGTCTAGGGGTGGTGAACTCTCCCAGGTTTTGTTTATGTGGGAATGTCTTCATCTCTCCCTCATTTTTAAAAGACAACTTCCTGGGTATAGAATGCATGGTTGGCAGGGTTTTTTCTGTCAACATTTTAAATATGCCATCCTAATGCCTTCTTGCTGCCATGGTTTCTGATGAGATACTGGCACTTATTTTTATTAAGTACATGACATGTTGTTTCTCTCCTGTGGCTTTCAGGAATCTATCTTTATGTTTGGCATTTGGTGGTATGATTATAAGATGCCATGGTGTGGTTTTATTTGGGTTTATTCTGTTTAGAGTTTGTTGAGTGTCTTGAATGTGAATTTACATTAAATTCTGGGAAGTTTTCAGCCATTATTTCTTTGAATAAGTCCTTGCTCTTTTCCCTCTTTCTTCTCCTTCTGGGGTTCCCACAAAGCACATATTAGTAGGCTTGATGGTGAGTCACAGTTTTCTCAGGCTTTGTTCATTCTCTTCATTCTTTCCTCTTTCTGCTCCTGGGATTGAATGATTTCATTTGTCTTATCTTCAGTTTCACCCATTCTTTCCTCTGTCTGCTCCAATCTTCTTTTGAACCCCTCCAATGAATTTTTAATTTCAGTTACTGTGGTCTTCAGCTCTGATTGGTTCCTCTTCAAAATTTCTCTCTCTCCATTGACGTTCGCTTTGTGTTCATCTGCCATTATCCCAATTCCCTTCAGTTCCTTGTCTATGTTTTCCTTTAGCTCTTTGAACATATTTAAAACCATTTTCTTTAATGTCTTTGTTATGATCTAGGTCTGATCCTCCTCATTAATGGTTTCTGATGCTTTGAAATTCTCCTTTGCCTGGGCCATCATTTCATGTTTTTTTTTAAATGTATGTTTTGCAACCTTTTGTTGAAACCTGAACATTTTGATATTTTAATGTGTTTAATCTGTTCCTTAAGCTTATTATCTAAATGGCATTATGACAAAGTTTTCCTTGAATGCCAGGAGCTAACAGAAGAAGAAGAAGGAGGAGGAGAAGAAGGAAAGGAGGAGAAGGAAAAGAAGAAGAAAAACTGTCTCAAACTTTGCATATTGACCTGTGAGATTGCTGTTCTTCAGAGCTTATACATACCGTGCATTATATGAAATTAGTTCCAGACCAAAGTGTGAGGGCCTCCCTGATCCTTTCTGCACATGCATCTTGTCTGGGGCATGCAGTTGAGGCCCTAGGAATTTCCCCATTTGCATGGTTACAAATGCCTACTCTGCCCTAGGAAACAGTTTCCTCAAGGTCTCAGGCACCATATTTCCTAGAGCAAGCAGTCACTTGCTCCAGGCAGCCGGACTTGACTGTTCTCCCATAGCATTCTGCAGGAGAGCTTTCTGAGCTGCCTTCAACGTATACATCAAGTTCTGGACAGAAAGTCCTTTAGGACTTCAGATAGTTTGGTCAGACATGCATGCTCCTAACATATCCACAAGAGCCACTCTGTGCCTTCTGCATCCTGGTCCAGGGATCCACACTGGGAGTGCAGCCAAGCTCTATGCCAAACCAGTGAGGAGTTGTGGAGGGGACAACTGAGGCACTATGAGATCCTACTGCTTTTCAGAAGCCTTTTTCTTGATTTGGTTCTCTCCTTGCTACTACAGATTTTTAACTGTTTCTTGGAGCCCTGAACTGCTTCTGCCAGTTCTTCCTGGCTGTTCAAAGCTTCTGAGAAGTAATTGAGCCCTGAAGCATCTACTCCACCATCCTGAATCATATGCTCAGGAGGAAATAATTTTAACTAAGTAAATATGAAAATACAAATGTCAAAATCTGTGGGATAACTGGTTTTATAAGCAGGATTTATAGAGCAATTTAAGCCCTAAATACTTGATTGGACAAAAAAATGAAAGTTTTTATATCAATGACCTCTTATTTTACATTGAGAAACAAGCAAACAAAAAAGAGCAAATAAATCCCAAAACTAGCAGAGGAAAATAAAAATCAAAGCAGAAAATAATGAGGTAGAAAACAGTAAATCAATAGAGAAAACCAATGAAACCAAACTTTGTTCTTTGAAAAAATTAACGTAATTTATAAACCTCTTGCCAGACTGGTCAAGCAAAAAAGAGAGAAGATAATAAAACCAAAATCAGGAATGAAAAAGGTGGCATCACTTTTTCATCTTAGACTATTTAGATATTATTTTAATATCTTCATTTAATTTTTCTTTTATTTCTCAACTCTGTCCTCTGAGTCTGTTCTCAGCAGTTTATGTCCTTTGAGCCTTTCTTTCTGTTATTTTTTCTATTTTTAAATTCTGATTTTACAAGTCAGATTTCATTTTTTTTCATTTTTTCCCATTTTCCACCGTGAACTATTGTTTTTATGCCTTGATACTCTGTTTTGTACAGGAAATTATGTATTTATTTTCTTAATAAGTCATGCAGGAAAGTTTAGTCACAATTATCTTCTGTTCCATGGCTACCTTTTAAGGTAAGCATTCTTTTTCTGTTACTAATTTCTTGTCCTTTCCCACATTTTCTATATTTTTAGATCCTGTCCTTAAGACATTTAAATTATTACTTATTTTTTACTCAACAGTTAATAAGGTGATTTCCTACTGCGATAGCTATTTGCAAAAGGCTTATGTCAGTGAGGAGCCAAGACTGATGGGAATTCTCCTTATGACACAGGATGACATGAGTGGGTTCTTACATTTTCCTTTCTCGGTGAAGAAACTGGCAGCTTTAGGGAGAATTTCTTACATTTTCCTTTCTCAGTGAAGAAACTGGCAGCTTTAGGGAGAATTTCAGTCTGTCTCCTCCATGTTCTCTCACTGACAGATTACTTCCAGTAAATAGGCTGCAGATTTCTTCCTGCAATACCTCCTTCTTTGCCTCTAAAGATTTTGTGAAAAACCTGGTTCATAAGAGTTTCCACCATCCACCAACAAAAACATCCCTACTGATGTCAATAAGGGGAGTTTTCTTCTGCTCCAAAGAGTGCCAGTTTCTTTTGAAAAATTGGCTGTGTAGACTTTGTCTGAATCTTACAAGCTATAAGCATCCTACTGTAGCCTCCCCATTAACCTGTATTTGACGTTTGTTAAATTTGGTAACTCTTCCTCATATTTTGTGATTTGTAGTTATGCAATCTATTAATATTATTGAAAATGGTGTTCGGTTTCCTGTTTTGTGTTCTCTGTATTGCTGTGGGGTAATTTCCAAGAGGAGAAATTCAGTTTTAAAATTGGATATTTCTTCTATTTTAAAGTATACTTTCTAAAAAGAAGTTTATGGAGTTTATCAATATTATGAGAGTAACATGATTTGTATATTAGAAATGTGAGAAGCTTAAAAGTTAATTGGTATTCCAAAGGACTTTTGGTGACACATTGAAGGAACAATAAATGAGCAGGCACAGTCCTGAGAGTTGATTCTGTATTATCATTTATTAAAATGCACAGTATTAAACTGATGTATTTATCATTTTATCAGAAACTAAACATAGAAAATACCTACAACACCAGGCCTATTTTATTATGAAAATCAACAGGCTGTCTAGACTAAACACAATGCAAAGGGAAGAGAAATAAAACATTTGTGCAGTCCTAATTAGAAAATGTATAAATTTTAGATGCCTAAGATGTACTCTAGAGAACAAATGAGAATTTTACAAATTAAATTTTTACCAGGTATTAGCTTGTTTTGCCATTCCCTCCTTTGTGATATCAGGGGTCTCCTGACTTGGTGAAGAAAAGCAGAAAAAGGAATTTTAGAGTTATAATTTTTCCTACTTCAATCTCAGCTTAAATCATCAATCCAAGCACATATTCCTGTGAGCTGTAGGAAATCCATTTTACTTCTTTTAATCATTTCAATATGCTGGTGGTCTTTTCCATTTTAGTTCTAATTCGAAGAATGCTTTCAACTTCAAATGGTTTCTAAGATTATTTTTTAAAGAAAGGCATTTTTTCATAAAATGTTGAGGGTTTTATAATTTTTTTTCAAGTTTTATAAGCATTTTCATAAAATGTTGAGGGAAAATAAGTTTCTAAAGTTTTATTAACACACATTATTTGGGAATGTTAAAACATTATGTCAACTTTCTAATTATTAAAATACAGTCCCTCTGATACTTAGCTAATGTGCTTGATTATATTATTTTGCACTTAGCGGCAAAATGTTGTATTATATAGGTGCATCACAACTCATATAATAGTCTTCTACTGTTCATTTATTTCTAATCATTTGCTAGTGCTATCATTGTTGACAATAATATACTTATACATTTCACACATATGTTAGTATATTTGTAAGACAAACTCCTAGAAGTAAAGTTTCTGGGTCTAAGGAAATATGCATTTCAAATTTGGATAGGTATTGTGATTGGTTTTCATAGAACAATAGAGGATTTATCAAATTTCACTCCCAAGATTAGTGTAAGTACTGATTTACTCAAACTTTCACTGATGTGTTTTTGAACATATTGATTTGTTAATATAACAGGTAAAAAATTACCTCATTTTAGTTTTAATTAGGATTTATGTATATTTATATGTGTATATATATAAAATATGTATACATATAAAATCTCTATGTATATATATAAAATCATATTTTACACTCTTTAAATCCTCCTCTCACATGTGCCCTCACCACCTCAACCTTAAAGAAAACTGGAACAATTTCTTAGTCTTTATTATTTTTTATCATCCTCATATAATTTTATACAAAAAAAATCCATATAACTGAATATACCTGAGCAAGTACTGCATATGTGTGTGTACGCATGTATCTATATAGGTACATACTTTCTAGGTAATTTTTCTTCCAGAAATATAAATATTTTAAATCTACATCTGTGTTTGGCTTTTTTCATTCAATCATAATGCAAGGTAATTAAGATAATTGGGCTAGCTATAATTTACATTTGTTCACTGGCAACACACTGTAAGATACAGAGAATTCAATAATTTCTCTATTGTTGAGCATTTGTTTTGTTTCAGATTTTTTACCTTTATAAACAATGATGCCATGAACATATTAGTTCATCTAATTTAATATATTAAAACACTTTTTTATTGTAACTTTGTAATAATTTAATTCTATTATATTGAGATCTATGCTTTAATTCTCTTTTCTGGGATACTTATCTATTCATTTCCCTATACAGCATTTATTTTATTTCAAAAGTCTTAGAGTATATTCTAATACTTGGTAAGGCAAGTCTCTTCTCCTGTTCTTTTTTCATATACTGATTAGCTCTTCTTGAGTATGTATTAATTCATATATATTTTATGTTACAAAAATTCTGATTGTGATTCTAATAAGAATTACCTTAAATTTATGTATTAATTTTGAGTGTTAAAATTTTTGATACTGTGTCTTTCCGTTATGAATTCACATTTGTTCCAATTTTGCTTACTATACTTCAAAACATATCATAAAGTTAGTCATAAAGCTCCTACAACCCTCTTACTTAAATTCATTGCAATCAATTTCATATCATGGTACTAGGAGGATATAATATTTCATTTTATATTAGTGTTAATTGAGAGAATAGAAAATAAATTTTGGTTTTGTATATTTATTTTATAACAAGCCACTTTACAGTATTTTCCAATTAATGCTAAAAACTCCACAAAATTGTTTCACTTTTGAGATGCAGTAAGATGTCATCAATAAAAGGATATGTTTCTTATACTCTTCCTTATATTTTATTTTCTTATTGCATTCACTAGATTTTTGTTATATTAAAAATAATGATGATAATGGAAATCTTTGTCTACGTCCTAGTATTAATAAAATATACTATTAGCTTTTCATTACTTAGGATAACATTTGCTATTTCATATTAGTAAGTATATATCAGATCTTTTCTAACCCTATTTTACCAAGAATTTTATCAGGAATATAGATCAGATGACATCGCAGCCCTTGTGAACATCATGTTTGCAATCTTGCAGAGGACGCAGCTGAGCTCTGCTTGGACACCTGACCCATAGAAACCATGAGATGATTAATGTGTGTTCTCTTAAGCTAGCAAATTTGTGAAATATTATGTGGCAATATATAAATAATATAATGATCAATTTACAATTTTATTTCATTGTGATTGACAGAAGCTGACTGCCCTATCTACTAAAGAGAATTTACTGGTGTTTTCTACATACCAGGATAAATGGAAAGAACAAAAACAATAATTAAAAAATTATCTATGAATTTTTGAAAAGAATGTTTTTAAGAAACAGTGTTCAGTGTATATCAATTGGATCTACTACATTGATTGTATTATTAATATTTTTTCTATATTTGTCTATCTTTTTGTCCACTTAGTTTAGAGGATTGAAGGAGGTGGATTAAAATCTGCTACTTATTATGGGTTTCTATTTCTTATGGTTTTTGATTTATGAATTTTCATGAATTGCTTTTTGTTGCATATTTATAACTTAAAATCTTTATTTTGGCTCTGGGTCATAGTATCATTTTTTTTTCTAGTTTAATGTTATTTGCTTGAATTTTCAAAGTTGTTGTAAATTTTTAACGTGATTCCTGCATTTTTAAATTTTAAATATTAAGATCTTTGCCCATAATTTTAATTTTAATATCACTTAAGTGTGTATATTCCTGTATATACACACACACACACACACACACACACACATATTTGTATATATAATATATGTATCTTATGTGTATGTATATCTTTTAGTTTTTTAACTAATTGTTCTTTCAGTGGAAGGATGTTAGTTCATTTACAGTTAAACGGCATGGAAAGTAAGTTTTACCTTAGAGGTGTGAACATATTTTCTTATATGCTTATCTTTTTATAACATTAATATATAGCCTTCATTTCCTATGCTTTCTTTATATATGTTTGTTCCTTAAAGTGCAAACTTAGAATTTATATTTTTTCTGGCATTCACCTCCTAGCCTAGTCAAATCATTCTTTTTCTCTCATAAGAAAAAGAAGATCACACAATTGAAACAATTACTAAAGTATTTTTTAAATGAAATTACTGACATCCCGGAAGACGGTCGAATAGAGTAGCTCGAGCTTAGCCCTGCTCCATGGAAAAGTTAGAAAGGGACAGGAGGGCGACTGAGGTGACGATTCTGGACCGTGGGTGACCTGGGAGAGTCTTCTGCACCACACAGGGCAGCCCTGGTTGCAGAGGCTGAGGAACTGAGAGGCAGAAAGCTGGAGCCTGGCGTGGAGGCGTGGCGCCAGCGGGAGTGCACAGACAGGAGTGCAGGACTAGGAAGCAAGCTTGAGTGCACTACCCTCAGCAGCGCAGCCACGTGACTGGCGACACACCACAGACCCCATGCCCCTGAACCCCATCACCTGCTCCCGTTCCCTGTGCTCCAGGTGCCCCCTCACCACCAGCCCCCAGTGCATGTACCTGCCCCACACCCCCAACTCAAGTGCAGCCCAACCCACCTCTCCTGCACCTTCCCGAGCACTACCTCCCCCTCCCTGTTCCCTGCAGGCTGTTGCCAGCACATAAAGGTTGTGGGCACTGACTTCCATATCCAGGCTACCCCCACCCCCCCCGCCCATATGTTGTGCAGCCTCACCCTGCCCCCACCCCACCCCGAGCTCAGAACATCAGTTTAGGGTACTTCTAGGCCCATGCATGCACACAGGCCCCCAATCACATAATTCAGCTCTGGGAACCTCACTTTACAGCAGTCCTAGAATTGCGCATATCCACAGCACTCAGCCACAGTTCCCAGTACTGAGAAAGTGTCAACCTGCACAGCCAGGTCACATCTGCCCCCACCCATGAAGACATAATCTCAACCTGCTGTCAAGACTCTACACATGCACACAAAAGGCCCATGCCTTAGACCAGTGCACAGCAGGGTTATGCCCCCCAGGTCAGTGTACCCACACACCTATATAATCCCTGGCCGCTGGGCACCCACATTCATAAGCATCAGTGTAACATCTTCAGCTTGTGTCTACACCTGCCCTGAAACAAATCACCACACTGAGTGCCCTACCCCCTACCCTGCTCCCTGCTGTACAACCATTCCACAAATATAAGGCTTTGGACTACTGAAAGAAACCAACTCCCAAAGTAAATCAAGCATGATATCTTCATGCCATGAAGACAGCAGAAGGTCCCTAGCATATCACAATGCAGACAGATACAGCCCCGCCTAATGACCAGATTAAAACACCAGAGGAGATACAGACATTGGAACAACTAATCAAAGATTTTCATACAACCCTACTTAATAAAATAAGTGGAACAGAAAATAACATAAAGGAAATCAAGAAGACAGTAGAAGAGCACAAAGAGGAATGTGAAAGAATAGATAGAAAAATAGCAGATATCATGGAGATTAAAGCACTGTTGACCAAATAAGAGACATACTAGAGGCACGCAATGCCACATTTGAAGAGACATAAAAAAAAATAATGATATAGAGGACAGGATAACTGACTTCGAAGACTCAAAACAACAAATGGCAAAAGAGATGGAAGAAATTGAATTGGATCTCAGGGAAATGATAGACAAAATAAAGCACGCAAACATAATAGTCATTGGTGTACCAGAAGGACAAGAGAGGAGTAAAGGGCTAGGAAGAGTAGTTGAGAATATAATGGGAGACATAAATATACAAGCCAAAGAAGCCCAATGAACTCCAAACAGAATAATCCAAATAGGCCTTCCCCAAGACACATGCCAATCAGTCTGTGAAATGTTGAAGAGAAGCAGAAAATCCTGAAAGCAGCAAGAGAAAAACATTCTACTACATGCAAGGGAAACCAAATAAGACTGAGTTTGGACTACTCAACTAGCATCCTGGAGGCAAGAAGGCAGTGGTATGATATAGTCAAAATCCTGAAAAAGAAAAAAACTTCCAGCCAAGAATTCTGTACCCAGCCAAACTGTCCTTCAAAACTAAGGGAGAGATTAAAGTTTTCACAGACAAAGGAGTCCTGAAAGAATCTGTCAAAAAGAGACTGGCCCTACAAGAAGGAGTTCTGCCATATATAAAAAAAAAAAAAAAGACAGGAGAAGGAGGCCTGGAGGAAGGCACAGAATTGAAGAGTACCACTAAGGGTACTTTAAATAATACAAAGAGGAAGAGGGAAAAGAATATATAGATCTAACAAATAAAATTAAAAAAAGATAAGATGGTGGATTCAAGAAACACCTTTTCAGTAATAACTTTGAATGTTAATAGCTAAACTTATGAATTAAAAGGTACAGACTGGCAGAATGGATTAAGAAACATAATCCAGCTATATACTCCTCACAAGAGACTCATCTATAACACAAGGATACAAATAGATTGAAAGTGAAAGGATGGGATAAGATTTTCCATGCAAGTTGTAACCAAAAGAAAGCAGGAGTAGCTATACTAATATTGGACATCATAGACTTTACATGTGAAGACATCATAAGAGACAAAGAAGGACACTATATACTAAAACAGTCAACTTACCAACAAGGTATAACAATCATGAATGTTTATGCTCCCAATGTACATGAGACAGACATTGGCGAAACTGAAGGGGGTGATAGATGTTTCAACAATAATAGTAGGACACTTCAATATATCACTCTCCTCTATAGATAGAACAGCCAGACAGAAGATCAACAAGAAAATAGAGAAGTTAAATTACTTAATAAATGAATTAGACCTAACAGACATATATAGGTCATTGCATCCCAAAGACAAGGATATACATTCTTCTCTAGTGCTCATGGAACATTCTCCAAGATAGATCATATTCTGGGGCACAAAACGGGTCTTTATAAATTAAAAAATATTGAAATTATTTAAAGCACTTTCTCTGATCACAATGGAATGAAACGGGATCTCCATAACCACCAAAGAATGAGAATATTCACAAATATGTGGAGATTAAATAACACACTCTTAAACAACTGGTGAGTCAAAGAACAAATTGCTAGAGAAATTAGTAGCTATCTGGAGATGAATAAAAATGAGAATAAAACTTATCAGAATTATGGAATGTGGCAAAGGCTGTGCTGAGAGGGAAATTTATTGCTTTAAATGCCTATATTATAAAACAAGAAAGAGCAAAAGTCAAGGACTTAACAGCATACCTGGAGGAACTTGAAAAAGAACAGCAAACTAACCTCAAAGCAAATAAAAGAAGAGTAATAATAAAGATTAAAGCAGAGGTAAATGAATGGGAGAACAATAGACAGAATAATAAAACCAAAAGTTGGTTCTTTGAGAAAATCAATAAAATTGATGGGTCACTAGCAAGATTTACAAAGAAAAAAAGAGAGAAAATGTAAATAAATAAAATTAGAATTGAGAAGGGGTGTGTTACCACAGACTCTGAAGAAATAAAAGAAATTATAAGGGGATACAATGAACAACTATGCGCTGACAAACTAGATAAGTTAGATGAAATGGACAAATTCCTGGAGACACACAAACAAGCTACACTGACTCAGGAAGAAATAGAAGATCTCAACAAACCAATCACAATTAAAGAGATTCAACACTCATCAAAAATCTTTCTACAAAAGAAATCCCAGGGCAGATGGCTTCACAGGGGAATTTTATCAAACATTTCAAAAACAACTAACACCAATCCTGTTCAAACCTTTCCAAAAAAATGAGGAAAAAGGAATGCTACCTAATTCATTTTATGAAGCTATTATCATTCTAATACCAAAACCATGTAAAGATGCTATAAGAAAAGGAAAACTACAGGCCAATCTCCCTAATGAATATAGATGCAAAAATTCTCAATAAAATATTAGCAAATTGAATCCAACACACATTAAAAGAATTATACAGCATGACCAAGTGGTTTATACCAGGAATGCAAGGATGGTTCAACACAGGAAAATCAATTAATGTAATGCAGCACATTAACAAATTGAAAGGGGAAAAAATCACATGATCATCTTGATTAATGCTGAAAAATCATTTGACAAAATTTGGCATCCTTTTCAGATAAAAACACTGCAAAAGATAGGCATCAAAGGTAACCATCTCAATATGATAAAGGGAATATATGAAAAACCGATAGCCAGCATCATACTCAATGGAGAGAGACTGAAAGCCTTCCCCCTAATATCAGCAACAAGGCAAAGATGCTCACTGTCACCACTATTATTCAACATTGTGCTAGAATTTCTAGCTAGAGCAGTAAGGCAGGACAAAGAAATAAGAGGCACCCAAATTGGATAAGAAGAAGTAAAACTCTCATTATTTGCAGATGATATGATACTATACTTGGAAGATCCTGAGAAATCTACAGCAAAGTTGCTTGAGCTAATCAACAAATTCAGCAAGGTGGTGGGATATAAAATTAATTTGCTAAAATCAGTAACATTTCTGTGTTACTGTGTAGGAATGAGCTAGCTGAGGAGGCAGTTAAGAAAAAAAATTCCACTCAGCATAGCAACTAAAAAAATCAAGTACTTAGGAATGAATTTAACTAGGGACATAAGGAACTTGTACACTGAAAACTACATAACATTGCTAAAATAAATCAAAGGAGATCTAAATAGGTGGAAAGACATTCCCTGCTCATGGATAAGAAGGCTAAATATTGATGAGATGTCAATTCTCCCCAAATTGATCTGTAGATTCAACACAGTACCAATCAAAATTCCAACAACATACTTTGAAGATTTGGTAAAGCTAATTACCAAATTCATCTAGAACGGAAGGGAACCCTGAATAGATAAAAGTATCCTAAAAAAGAAGAATGAATTAGGAGGATTAACACTCCCTGACTGTAACTACTTGTTGAAGAGTGCTTTGAAAATTATTGCTTTTTATTTCTTTGCTTTGTATATATGTTATACTATACAATTTAAAAAGTTAAAGAAAATGAAATCACTGATAATATAAATTTGAGAAAATGCAAATATAAATATACTTTCCTTTTCATGACATTCAGATAATTCCATTTACGGAAACACTAGATTATTGCCATTTCAGAAAACCAAAATATCTCTCTAAGTAACTTTCTTTTCAGTGTGCATTGAGCATATACTTTCCTTGTTGATTTCCCAGCATTTATTCACTTTACTTCATGACTTTTCCAACTTTGTTTGCTTATACAAATTGTTCTGAATTTTCAAGGTCACCTTTCTTTATCTCCAGAAAGTATTCACTACTTTCCTAGGTAGGCCTCAAAATAGTCTTGATTTCCTAATTTACGTTGCTATAATTCACATGGGTTATGTTTATTCCTTTATTCCTTTGATGAGTCGACAAATATTTGCAACATTTATTGTGTGCTAGGAATTATGCAAAGATCTGAAAATGACAAGTTTAAAAGTTATATGGTTTGAAGAACTCATATCAAGTATAATTCCTTAAATAATTTTAACTCCCCTGCAAATATTCCATTTTGAAACATCTGACAAATTAAAGGCAATCACAGTATTGTTTAAATAACATTTCTGAACTTGCTAGTAGCACTAAGTGGGCTACTTTTCACATTTAAAGAAAGTGGGGAGAAGACATTGGGGAAAAAAACATTAAATTATTTAAAATAAAAAATCTATATTTCATGTGCTTTTTAAAAAAAACTGGTGCATTAAAATTCATCTTAATTCTTCTTATCTCACTCAAAATTATTTGTCTCACGTGTTCAGTGAAGTACTCTTGTGATGAGGTGTTTAACTGCTAAGATGAGAGTGCAACGGTAGCTGAGCCCCCTCTGACTTTTCTCAGGAGCTGGTTGGGTGGTGGCAGGTGAGGGGAGACAGGACCTGCATGCATGATCAATAACGCACAGAAAAGGGGCAGCACCTTCCTTTAATTCTTTCCAAGAAGTAAGAGAGACCAGTGAGTCATGTGCTAGGCAAGTCCCTGCATAGACTGGGTGATCATATAGCTAAGTTTTCCCTGAATAGACTCGGTTTATACCTGTTGTCCAAACTCAAATATTAACAGTGTTCCATTTTATTCTCAAAAGTGTCCTTATTTGGACAAAAAATTGCATGGTCACTCTGTTGATATGGGGTATTTTATGTTAAATAATAAGAATAGATAAATTTTTACATTCATTCAGGTCATTATATAAAGACTTTGAATAGCTTTTTGAAGATACAATTCCTAAATCAAAACAGAAAATGTCTAATGATAAAATATCTTGCTAGGTGCTACCAGTCTCATTTAATAGGAAGCAGAAAAAAAAGCCATGAAATTGCAAGCCCCATAAAACATCAGTGCAAATCTTTATCTTAATGCAATCCACAGTTACAAACCAGATCAGGGTGAATGCTGCACAGGAAAGTAAAAGTAAATCATGGGTTCTATTCACTAAACCATGCATTCTGTCCACAGCAAAAAATATTTGAGAAACACATCCATTTAATCACTGTCAGAGAAATAATGATTCTTGTTGACAATGATACCACAATGGAATTAACACTTTAATTTTTGTAATCAGAGGAGCAGATATCAAGATTGACAACTAATTCCAGGCTCTACAGGATTAAGGCCAAATCTTTAATTTAAACTCCTCATGGCTTTATTTAAATTTAGAACCCAATATAAAGCCTCTTTTTCAGCCAGAACTCCATACAGGCAACTCTCAAATGCTCTTTTATTTGTTGGCTTTTACTGGGTTATGCAGCGTAAGGAACTACTTGAAAGCCTCAGTGGCCTAAAACAACAATGGTTTATTTCTGGGTAAAGCTGCATGTGAATTATGGCTTGTCTGAGGCTCTGCTCTAGACCTGTGATCAGGTGTGTGATGTATCTGTTCTTTTCAGAGGAGAAGGGCTAAGCTCGAACTGAATTACACATTCACACTCGAGAATTTTGTTCAGGTGAGGTGCATGTCACATCTGCTCATATTCCAATTGCCTAATAAGTCACACTGTCAAGCCTTACATTGGTGGGGCAAAGAAATGTTATCCTGCCCTAGGAGTAAGGGACAGGGATAGTTGCCAGTAATCTTACCAGAGAGCACGGCCACGCTCAATCATTATTGCAGTACTTATTTTTGCATGGGCAGGCACCAGGAATCGAACCCTCGAGGATTCTGCCACTAAGCCACTGTTTGCACTGCCCTATTTCAGTACTTTTATATGTGATTCTGGGACCCTGGAATGGTCTCCCTATCCTTTTATTTCTGAATTCTCCCATCTTCCAAAGTTAAACTCAAATGAAATGACTCTATTAAGTTCTCACTTAATGATTTCTGCCCCCCATGCTATTATTGTGCCTGTTCTCCTGTGCATATATTTACCAGTGATTTTGACTCAAAATCATGGCTTACTTCATAATATATGTATTTCATGTTTTTTCTGATTTGCCTGAAGGAAAAGGACCATAATTTCTGGTTAATATATGTACCATGCAAACCAAAATACCATGAAACACTTGTTGAATGAAACAGTCACTAATGTTTTGGCCACTTTCATTTGCAGGTTCTGTGTGTAAAGATCATGTATCAAAGCACGTTTATATGGGGCGGGCCACAGTGGCTCAGCAGGCAGAGTTCTCGCCTGCCATGCTGGAGACCTGGGTTTGATTCCCGGTGCCTGCCCATATAAAATAAATAAATAAATAGATAAAAGGCAAGGTTAAACAGGATTAAAAAATAATAAATAAATAAATAAATAAAAAGCACATTTGTATGACTATTTCACTACTGATGTCATTCATGTAGTCAACATTTATTTAAACATGTAACTGTTGCGTGGACAATCTCACATGTGCAGATGTTGTTGCTGAGTAACAATATATCCCATGGGCGGTGAGATATTTGCAATTTGACTTAAAATAAAAATCATAGGTGATGGTGGAGTTATACAGAGAAAGTAAGGTTTAACAAATAAATATGATTGCTGAATCATTAAATTGATATTTCTTTTAGTTTCCAATATCCCAGAGCAGCTAGAAGTAAAAACCTAAAATTGTGGAATTGTAACCCATACCAAACTCTGAAATTTGTTCTGCAACTAATTGTTGTGCTGTGCTCTGAAATTTATTGCCTCTTTGTATATATGTTATTTTTCACAAAAAAAAGAATCGATTGTGATGATAAAAAAATATATATTTATTCATTCCAGCCTCCTATATTCTAGAGCAGCTAGAAGGAAAAATCTGAGAGGATCGTATGGTAGCCCATGACAGACTCTGGGATCTATTCTGTAACTACTTGTTGAAGAGTATGTTGAAACTATTGCTTTTTTTCTTTCTTTGCTTTGTATATATGTTGTATTACACAATAAAAAAAGTTTAAAAATATCATAGGATTTGGAGGCTTGGTAACTGAATACGTGTATACCTTTGGTAAAGTAAGATGCTGTCTGACTTTAATTTGCTTATGCAGAAGATGTGAGTAATCCTTCCCTGAAAGGGAATATATGGTAAAATGATTAGAAGAATATCTGCCACACAATTAGTGCTCAAAAAAATAGTAGCTTTCATTATTTGTAATATTGGTAGTGATTTTTATGTTTCTTTGCTCATTCTCCACTTGTTGTTTTGTAAATGCTAATTCAGGCTAGTTTCAGCCTTCAGCTATGAAATTGAATCAGTTAATTCTCCACCAAATAAATTTTGTGATCCCAGCCTCATGAGTCAGGGCTCAAATCAACTGAGAAGTGTGTTGCTTACATAAAAGTCTGGCAGTCATTTGTAAAAATGGTCCAAGAACATAAGTATAAGGATAAGTAATAGTAGCTAGGGTAAGGGGAGGAATTCACAGAAATGCATGTGCAGAAAAACATGAAATTTATTGTCAAAACTTTAAAATTAAATATTTTACTTCTTTAGAAAGATGTAACATAAATCATTCATTTTCGTGGGGAGTTTAATGGTGCCACCAAAGGAAGAAATATTTACTACCCAATGTCTTCACTGGAGTGAATTCTCCATGGAATCAAAAATGACAAATCGAGAAATAATTATGGATAATATATGAGAACAAAGGGCATATTTAACATACTCCTGGAGCTGTGTGCTTCAGTTACAGGTGTCCACAGGTATCAGTCTCTTCCTTTGGAAGGCATACAGTGCCTTAAACTGACATTAGAACATGTTGAAGCCACAAATGGCAATTTACAATGGCAAACATGCTTATATCCATAAGCCCATATGGAATTTGCTTCACATTGAGGGTATGAATTACCATGTTGCAAATGTATGTATGTGTGGTGTGTGTGTGAGGGGGATAAATTAGCTGGCCAGCGTTATTATCACCATAAAATTATTCTTCTTCTCTAACCTTGCCTTATCCCTGCATTTCTTCTACTTTGCCTTCCCTGGTAATGGAGGAAAAATCTGACCATACGTCAATAATGACTTTTTGCATGTGTATTTGTGCTTGTGTGTGTGATGGTATTCACAGGCTGTTATTAGAGATTCTTGGATAAAAATTATTTTATGAGTCTTGAGACTCAGTCATCATGTTATAATAACATATTGTTCTCACAGGAACAGAAGTTATTAATAAGCTATGCCCAATATTCTAAAGCAACTAGTGCCAGGAATTTTTTTGCTCCTTCGAGGTTAAGAGAAAAGTTACATCTGTAAAACATTTACTTGAAGTCTTTTTCCCTTTAGAAATAATCTTACTTGCTTTTTATGTTTTATAAAAGACCAGGAAGAAATCTGTCCCTTCCTGTCTCTAAGTTTGTAAAATGAATGTGATTTAATATCACCATGATCTCATAATTTCTGCCTTGAGCAAAGAAGTTCAAAGGTAGATGACTTTCCTAAAAGGTTTCAAGGTTTAATTATTGCTCACATCCTCATCAACAATAGGCTATTATGGCCTTAGCAATGACTTTAGACAAAGTACCATGGACAGAAATACACATAAAATATTGAACAAGCTTAATCTGTACATTCTTCAATGTATAAGACATTTGTATCAAATCAAATAGACTAAGGTGCCAAAAAAACCACCCAGAATCCTTCCTCTAAGTAAATATTTTTATAATATCTAATGCTGCTGAATGTGATAAGATTTCAGAGAATAGGTATCGGAAAGCATTTTTTTTTTTTTTTTTTTTTTTTTTTTAAAGGAAAGACAGAGAGAAGGAAGGAAGGATAGAAGGAAGAAAGGAAGGGAAACATCTTTAAACATTTTCTTGTTTTATTGTATTTTGTTTTTCCGTTTTTTGTTACATGGGCTGGGGCCGGGAATCGAACCGAGGTCCTCCGGCATAGCAGGCAAGCACTTTGCCCGCTGAGCCACCGCGGCCCGCCCTCGGAAAGCATTTTAATCATTTACATTTCTTATAGGACTTATCAAGTTCAGTAGAGCATTTCCATGGCAGAATTGTTGCTCTTCATTTCATTATCAGAAAGACACATTAATACCAAATTCACTTGAGGTCATCAATTCTGAGAGTATTAACAGCCAAAAAAAAAAAAAAGATAAAAGACTTATAATAGATTTATAAAATAGTTTTAATGGAAGGACTTACTACCCTTTAGTGAATGAAACTGCTCCCCAGATGCTTGATTTTATTTATGTAGGAATATTTATGAAATTTTCTAGGTAATAAACACAGAAATTAAAAAAAAAAACAGAGGTACAAGTCATATTAGAGAAACTGGGAGGAGCCCAATTTCTCTAACCCAATGGTAGGTATGAGATGGTTGGTTTGCCATAATTCTGTTGAAGACATATGTAAGAAAAATTCTATATATTTTTCTTTTGATATTTTCTCAAGTATTCAGTTGATATTAAGTATCTAAAGATTGTCGATAGAATTAGTTTCTCATGTGAAACTAGTATCATTTCTCATTTTCAAAACACTATGGGGTGGGCCACATGGCTCAGCAGACAGAGTTCTCTCCTGCCTGCCATGTTGGAGACCTGGGTTCAATTCCTGTTTTGGGTTTTCTTTATTTAATATCTTCATTCTTTGTTCAGTGCTACTAGACTTAACACATTGGAGTTTCATACTACTTAAGCCTGCTCAACAAATACCAAGGTATTATTAAATTTTATTGCTTACCACCCCCCATTTGGCAGTAAGGTTAGTAGTCTCCTATTCTCTGTGGTTAAATTGTATCCATTTATCCCTTCTGTAGGAAGCTTATATTCACATAAAATTTCAAAGTCAAATTATGTAACACTAAAACTAAATGATAAGCTTAATATCTAAGTATCATAATAAATCGAGGACAAATGTAGTAATAAGTGTCCAATTATTTAGAATAATGGAAGAAATTCATCCTAAATATCCAAGAAAATTCTAGGTAAGTTTCCACCATCAATATTAAGCCTACCTTTCCATCAATTTTATGCGTTCACTAAAATAATTTTCTTTACTAAAATGATTTCCATTAGCATTTTTCTAATCAAACTAGCATTCCATTTCAAATCCTTTATCTCTCTGGAACGTATATATGTTTATAAAGGCAAATATTTTCATTTACCATTCATTCATTCATCATGTATTTATTTAATGCCTACGTATAATAAGTATGTTAAGCATACTATGTTCCTGTTGCTGCTGTAACCAATTACCGCAAACTTAATGCCTTAAAACAGCAAAAATTTATTATTTTACAGTTCTAAAGGTCAGAAATCCAAAATGCATCTTAAGGAGCAAAAACAAAGGTCTCAGTAGATCAAAAGAGAATCTGTTCATTGATTTTTCCAGTTTTATTGGTGCTGGCATTTTTGGCTTCTCAACAGATCACTTCAGTCTCCACTTCATGGTCTCATCACCTTCTCCTTTACTCTAGTCAAACCCCCTCAGCCTCCTTATAAGAATACCTGTGAATACATTCAGGGCCATTGAGAGAACCCATCTCTAGATCCTTAATTATATCCATAAAGTCCCTTTTGCTATATAAGGTATTGTATTTGCAGATTCCGGGGATTTAAAACATGAATATCTTTGGGTGGGCATTATTATATCCACCACACCAAGTGTCATTCTATTGCTTACAAACAGCTAAGAACACCCAGATAAAAAAGATGCCAAGGGCGGGCCGCGGTGGCTCAGCGGGCAAGAGTGCTTGCCTGCCGTGCCGGAGGACCCCGGTTCGATTCCCGGCCCCAGCCCATGTAAAAAACAAACAAACAAACAAAATATAATAAAAAACAAGAAAATGTTTAAAAATGTTTCCCTTTCTTCCTCCCTTCCTTCCTTCTCTGTCTTTCCTTCCTTTCCTCCCTCTCTCTTTAAAAAAAAAAAAAAAAAAAAAAAAAGATGCCAAGAGCAGGAGAAGCTAAGAGAAAAAGTCAGCCAGAATCAGTAATTAACACCCTGAAAGAGAAAGAGACCTAAATCCTGGACAAGGAAAAAGAGTCAGAAGTTCAGGCAGAAGGAACCAGAAACAAGAAGATCTCAAAAGAGAAAAATTACTGTATCAGGCATCCAACCTTCTCATTCCTTTCCTGCGAGGACAGATGTAAATTTTAGGAATAACAGAGGCGAATATTGGGTCAACACACAGCTGCAACAGAGAGTGCGAGGTGAGAAATTTTAAAAACCATATTGATTCATACATGGATAAGCTTCTAGAGTATCAGAGATCTACCCACCTTCCTTTCGACGGTTCTTCAAATGTACTACCTTTCTTCTTGTCTCAGTGATAATCAGTTTAGTTCTCTGTATAAGCCTCCACAAGTACAGCTCACCTGATTTAGTGATTTAATAACCTCTAAACAAGAAAATATATAACTTGGTAAAAATGTATAATCCCCCTTTCCCATCTGCACAATCTCTCTTACTCTCTTTGAAGAGTTTTTGAGCTTTACATTAAATCTGGCAAATTCCTATTTGAACACAAATTCTCAGTATTTTATGAGTGTTCCATCTTGGCCTGTGTATTCGTTAGGGTTCTCTAGATAAACAGAATCAACAGGGAACACTTGCAAATATAAAATTTATAAAAGTGTCTCACATGACTGTGGGAATGCAGAGTCCAAATCCACAGGGCAGGCTGCGAAGCCGACGACTCCGATGGAGGGTCTGGATGAACTCCGCAGGAGAGGCTCACCAGCCAAAGCAGGAATGGGGCCTGTCTCCTCTGAGTCCTCCTTAAAAGGCTTCAGGTGATTAGATTTAGCATCACTAATTGTAGAAGACACACCCCTTTGGCTGATTACAAATGGAATCAGCTGTGGATGCAGCTGACATGATCATGACCTAATCCTATGAAATGTCCTCATTGCAACAGACAGGCCCGTACTTGCCCAATCAGATAAACAGCTATAACTTGGCCTAGTTGACACATGTTACTAACCATGACAGCCTCCATTTGTGAATACAGATAGACTAGACTGCTTCTCAGAGCAGCTACTCATTCTCTTTCTGTGAGTAGTAACATCTGTCCAGTGATGAGAGTACAATCGTTATGTGTCAGTTATAAGAACTTCAAACTGATGGAAAATATGTTTACTCAAAATAGTCATTTTGCTTCTTTCTCCCAAATCCCAAAGCACATACTTAAAATGGTTTTGCAGATATTGACATTCTCCTGCCATATAAGTTAAGTTTGGAGACTTGAGGACATCATCTTATCCATTATATGTTCTTTCATAGCATAATTTTGTGACTCTGTCAGAATTAGCCAATAGAGAGATAGTCATTGTTCAAGTTAATAGATATTTCCAATAATTCGCCATGGCTATTGATTTTCACCAAGTACCATACTAGCTGAATTACTTCTACACTTTTGGGGAGAGTATGAGTATTTATGGTCCACATAGAACAAGGTTACCGGCAAGTTTCGACAGGAGGAAAATTGTATGCATGTGTGTATGTGAGTTTATAAAACACAAGTCTGGAGGAGCTCATTTCTATCATAAAAGAAATTGATTTCAAGTAAAAAATATAAAGTATTTCAAAAGGAAAATTCTAAGCAACCTCATGAAAGACCCTAAGGTACCACTTTCTTGCTCTCCAGTTTCTCTCTGATTGTTTACCCTGAATCAGCACACTGAAAGCACAGGCTAAGTTAAAATTGCTAGGGCACAGTAAAGTTGCAATTTCCATCCCACACTTTTCTTTTTGCTCCGAACAGTCAGTTGAATAATAATAAAGGTATATAACCTTTCATTTTTTTATGAAAAACAACAGCTGGCAAATTGTTAAACTGTTTGGAAGCTTCTTGCAAAGTAATGTTAGTTTAAGACAATGCTAGCTGACATAAACTTGTCATTAGACAGATTAAGAAGACTAATGGAAATGTAAGGAAAGAAATAAAAAAGGTCATTGCACCGCAGTAGGATTTGCCCTGGGCTTGGGCTGTAGACAATAGATCTGAAATTGCCTCTGACTGGTGCCATTAAAGAGGGAAAGAGAAATCCATCTAAATGGATCCACACTAATGCATTGCCCAACCTGTCATTGTGGGGAACTCCAGCACATACAGTTGCAAAGGACTGAATGCAATTATTCCCTATTTTCTCTAGTTGCAATTTGAAATGTCAATCCGCAGAGACTGCAAAACAAACATAGCTTAGAGCATGGTTTTCAATGTATTTTCATCATTTCTCCTTTGTGCTTTCCCCATAAATTATAAAACAAATGGTTTTTTTCATTATATGGCTGCTTTTGTGGCTATATAATACCCAATAACCAGAACACATTGAAGAATAGCAATAGTGTTTTGATACATACAAAGAAAAGGAATTTATGAGATCTCTTCATGCGTATGAAAAGGATACTGCTTTTACATTAAAATGCAAACATATCAGAATTTAATGAACCTAAAATCAATCACAGTTTTTAGTTAACCAGGGCGTTTCATATGATAACACTAATTTCTTTGAAAACACAGTGAATATCTATTTGTTTAATTGCCCAAATAATACAATAATGCAAAAACTGAAAAAAAAAAAACAAACAAAACCCAAAACCCAATAAACCTAATATCAAAGTGTAAATAATAACCCCCCAAATCTGTGTTTTCAATAGAGAGACTTAAATTGCTATTGTTCAGTGGTCACTTAACTAAATGCCCATTCAAAGATGGTTTTCTACTATCATTCAAAACAGTTTCTATCTCTCTCCTTCTTCCTCCTCTTCCTCCTTCTCTATCTCTTTCTCTCTTTTCCAGTTTCTCATATTTACATTTAGGGTGTGTACATTTCCCCAAACTCTTCCTGATTTAAATGTATTTAATTCTGAATTTATGCTAAACCAGTTCAAGATTTCCTCTATTCCTCCTACCTTTTTCCCTTCTCTGTGTAGTTGATGTATGATTTGGAGGGCATTCCATCGCCTTTATTTTGGGAAGGGAGATCCAATCCATTCTTGCTGCCCTCTCCTCTGATGCATCTTATCCCATCTGTGCCACTTTCTGATAAGCCAGCAATAATGATAGATATCCCCAGTCCTGCCCTGTTCTCCAGCATCTACTGGCATTAGCCAACCTCTTCATCTTTCTCCAAGCACTTGCATCTACCATTCCTCTCAATACGTCTCCACTACTTCCATGAAGTTTGGGAATTCAGAACTCTCTCCTGCACCATGCTAAGATCTAAAAAGTTGTTGAGGCTATACTTGGACCCCTATTGAAGCTTCTCCCTCAGCTGCTCCACCTCTCCAGAGCTGTGTTGGATTCATGGCTTCTTTGAGAGAAATTACCTCTCTCTCAGCTTCATCTTGGTAAGCAAAGCAGATGCCCTCTCTGTTCTAGATTCTGCAAAACTTTGTGGGTTTTCTGTCACTTCTTCATCACCAAGATTTAGACCTAGTATTATACTCTCAAATTCTCTGAATCCCAATTTCTTATTGGGTAGTTGTATTAATCTTTTTTAGAGGAAAAATTAGTCATAAATTATCACATTCTTCCCCATTTTGCAGAAGGCTGTGTAACTCAATTCCCTTAATTATAAAGATATTGATTTTTGAAGTAGAGCCCAGGAAAATCACTTTGCACACTCAATTGATGCAATTGAACTATATTATAGCCAGAAATTTACAATACATATATATGCACAATTTAAGGGGAACACATGGTACATTCAAAATTAAATAAGTATTCACTCATACACATATGGGTAACTCTAGTCACCTGAATTATAGAAATATGTTTATATTAACAATCAAATAGTAGGAGATTCTAAAATAAAATTAATAATCTCTCAATCTTCACCAAAAAGCACCCTTTCCCAAATGACCGATTATGTACAATTTTTATATTATTTTCCATATTTTTGACCATTATAAAAACACATAAAACATATATATGTATTTTTGTAAGATACACATTACAAAATACATATTATCCAATATATCATTAGACTTCAATAATAATATGATTTGTTTTTACATTAATGGCATGGTATATCCTCTAAATCAATACATATCCTGCAAAAAGCTGCAGGCTTTAACCCTTTTTTGTAAATGGCAGCTTGTTTCCTCCTATGAACCTGACCCCTCTCTTTCTCTCACACCCACACAGAATGCATCATCAAATCTTTTGGGCTCAACCTTCTGAATGCAAGCAGATTCCATCCGCCTCTCACCACCTCCACCACTATCATCTTAGTCTAGGCCACCCCTACCAGCAGTGTGCCAACATTTCCTCCTGCCTCCATCTTTGCACTCTTCTAGTCTCTTTTCCACAAAGCAGACTTTGTGATATTTTGAAGTGTCAGCTGTATATTTAAAAAGTCTGTAAAAGATAGCACCTTTTAAAAAATGGTGCTTATGAATGCATGCTTGCCAGTTAAAAGCATGAGAAACTGATGACTATAAAAGTCAGAAGTCGGTTTTATTTGTGGAATGAGCTAGATACGCGACAAGGCTTACAGGGTGGTTGACAAAGTCCCACATCTGTGGTATGTGGTGGTTTCAAGAGTGTTTCTTTTATGTTAGAAAATTAAGTTTAGCTCTTACACAAGATGGTGCAGGAAAGGGCTGCAGAACAACTTAAACTGGTCTCGCAGGCAAGGAAAGAAAGTACCTCCCACATAAGCCAAAAATCGGTGCCAAATAAGTAGAAATAAGTTTAAATAAGTTATGGCAAAGGTCATTGAAATATAAAATGTAATAATAAACAGGAAACTTCCACCAGAAATTTGAATTATTTAGACTATGATAGGCTGTAACCTCTGGAGTAACCAGTCAGCAGGGAAACAGGGGAGGGACCCACAGGTTAAACTTAGGAGATAAATATCACTGTGCTTAGTTGCTGGCCACCATTTTTTGGTTGGGCACCTGTTCTGCAAGATTATGAATAGATTCTTTTATTCTCTACAATTGGGTGAATGTTTATTCTTTTTCAAGTGTGGGATTCTTTCTAACATTTTATATTCTCATTAAAGTAATATTTGTTTTGTGAGATTTTGAATTTTGGATTTAATTTTATAATAAAAAGAAAGATGGATAGAAAGAAGAGATGCACTCATTTGTTAGGTTGTATCATTCATTTACTCAAAACTTTCCAAAGATTTCCATCTCATCCAGAATAAAACCCCAAATCTTTTCCATGACACACACACAGATACCTAATCGGGCTCCATGATACCATTTCTAATCACACCTCTTGTCTTTTGTGCTGGTTTGAAGCTATAGTGTACCCTAGAAAAGCCATGTCCTTTAATCCTCATGCTATATTGCTGGATGGTGTCTTTTTTATTGTTACCATGGAGATGTGACCCACCCAATCATAGGTGATGCCTTTTCATTACTAGATGGTTTCCATTTCATAGATGTTTCTCCACCCATTCAAGGTGGGGTTGCTTACTGGAGCCCCTTAAGAGGGAACCATTTTGGAAAAAGCTTACAGCCACCAGAACCAACAGAGCCCACACAGCCAGAGACCTTTGGAGCAGTAGGTAAGTGCCCCCCGGGAAGTCTTTTGAAATGAGGAGAGAATGCTAGTGGATGTTGCCATGTGCCCTCCCAGCTGACAGAGAAACCCCAAACTTCATCGGCCCTTTCTTTGGAGTTAAAGCATCTTTCACTTGATGCCATAATTTGGACATTTTCATGACCTTAGACCTGTAACCTTGCAACTTAATCAATTCCCCCTTTTCAAAGCCTTTCCATTTCTCGTATATTGCATTCTGGCAACTTTCCAACTAGAACACCTTTCCCATACTCCAGCACTAATGTGCTCCTGACTATGCCTTGAACATATCAAAAACATGTCTTCAAGGACCTGAAACATACTCTTCCTCTGCCTAGAAATCTTTTCCAGCAGGTACAAATAGGTTTATTCCTTCACTCCTCTTTAACTTTCCCAAGAGATCATACCTTGCCATCACATATAAAATAGCATCCTTTATTTTATTAACCCTAATCCCTGTACTTCTTATTCTACTTCACAGCATTTATCGACACCTGTAATATAATGCATGTCTCTGATAATTTGTTTAGTGTCTACCATTTCCCAACAGAATTAAACTCCATCGGAGATGGTAATCAGTCTGTTTTGGGTCTGGAAACTAATAAAGGCTCAATACATATTTGTCAAATGAACAAATAAATTAGCAAATGGAAAGTATCACATGCTGTATATCATAAAGTAATTAAGCTCTCCCTTAGCAAGGGGCATTGAGGTTATATCCAATTTGCACCGTTAAAATCAACACAGTTATTCATATCCTTGAATAAGTAATCTTAACATTATCCCAAAGTTCACAGGTTGCTTAAGGAGGTAAAAGTCAATGAGATGCAAATATATTTACTAATGAAATGGTCACTTCTAAAAGCAGACCCTTTTAGATTCTTTATCCCCTTCACATTTTGCACACCATGCATAACTGGCATCTTTCCCTTCTATCATATCCTTATTATCTGTCTCCTGTCAATTATAGCTTGTTGCACTTGACTCTGTGTTTTGGTATATTATGCAATATTAATACAAATTGATTCTTAACGTGACAACAAATTAAACACAAGGTAGGGAGTTTCTTGCAGAAATGCTAAAACCACAAAATGAATACAGAGGAGCTATGGCAGCGTTAAAGCAGTTAACATGGTCAGAAGAGAAATTGACAAATAGGTTTCCATGATAGATGTTTAAAATAATTACTCTATCATTAAAGGACTAAGAGAGACTTTCAGGTAAATGAATGGGTTTTGCTTAATTATTGTGTCGTAAAACTCATAATTGGGGAATTCGATATCGTGCTACCATAAAATATCGTCTTGAGCTACAGTTTGTGCTACGAAATAGGCCTCACAAGCAATAATCGTCAACATTTTATTACATATGATGTAAATTTCTCTTCATAATCTTTAGTTTTATTTCTTAAAGAAAATTTCCTAGTAATATGATATTTTACTATGGCCTATGAAATCATGGCTGCATTTAAAATGGAGTCACTTGAAGTGACTTATTATATAGTTATTTCCAGATAACTGGGGTCCTATAGTATGAACCCAGGATGGGGCTTACAAGGATGTGGGTTCCCATGTGGTCCTCTATGGTGCCCACAGGCAAAGTGAATAACAATGCATGACTGTCCTGACCACTTGAAGAGGCATCAGGAATGATTACAGTATAAGTATAGTCACTAATTCGTATGATAGGAACAAGGTATATTTTGATAGTTGTTAATAAATTTCCTACCAAAAATCTACTTAATTACAGTTCATCCACAGTTTATCAGAAAATATATTTTTTTCCTTTGCCAGTATCTTATATTATAAACACTGTAATCTTCTGTTAAGATCATGGACCATAAGAGGTATCTCATTTTGATTTGTATTTCCTCAAACACTAGTGAGGTTGAATATATTTTCATATCTTTTTCATTCCTGTGAATCACTTTTTTAGTCCTTGCTCTTCTTCAAATAGCTTGTTATCATTTCAAGAATTGATTTGTATGTTCTTAATCTTAACCTTTGCCTCACATAGACGATGTAAATAAATCGTACCTGTCTGTCTTTAGTCTTTTAATTTTGGTGATAGTGCTTGTGTTTTCTATTTTATGGAAGATTCAGATTTCTCCATAGTGAAATCTGTCAGCCTTTCCTTCTAAAACTGTGGGTCTTAGATAAAGGTTTCAAAGTATGCACACTCATCTATATAAACACACATATTTCAGAACAAGGTTATAAAATCATACCCCCATATTTCTTTCCAAAATCTTAATCATTTTATTTGCTTACTTAGCTCTTAAAGTGATCTGAAATCGTGAGTCTATGTGTGTGTGTGTGTACATAGGATGAAATTAATATCTGACCTGTTTTCCCAAAATAATTTCCCATTTCCCAATACCATTTTCAAAGCAGTATCTCCTTTTTGTTTGACTGAAGATGTCATCTTTATCACAAACTAAATTGCTACACATTGATGGAATGTTTTTTTCTGGGATTTTTGTTCCACAATGAGCTATTTCTACACCAATATCATGATCTTGTAAGTAGTAGAATGTTATAATTTATTTTATTTCTAGTAGGGCAAGGCCCATAAAATATTTTTTTTAACTAATAGGTTATTCTTGAGTGTTTTATTTTTCAGTTTTCAACTCCATAACATTCCACTGGGTTTTTCACTGAGTGTCATGAAATGTATGGGTTAAATGTAGATGACTGGCATCTTTACAATATTTTTCTACTTAAAAATATGGTATGCATTTTCATTTATTCAGGTCTTCTGTTACATTTACTTTTTTTAAGTTCAACAGAAATACTTTTAATATTTTACCATTAGGTATAATGTTTTTCTGTAAAATTTTAGGGAAACTCCATCATTAAGTTAATAAACTTTCTTCTCTTTTTAGTTATAAGGAGCTATGGTGTATAACTAAGATATTACTTAGGGTTTGTTTTGTTTTAATTAAAAGAAAGGATTTTAAGTCATCTCATTTATTTATTGACTGTTTTCCTACTAAGCTCCATAAGAATAGGGACCTTATCTTTCATATTTGCAACCCCAGCACCATGGACAGAGCCTGTAATAATTGGCAAATGAATGACTGTTTAGAGAAACCACATTTGGGGATTGGTCCAATGACTGGTAAGCTATCATGAGCATAAGCATCTCCGTTGTGGTGGAAAATCTTTGAGATTTGGAGACAGATCCACTAAGTTTGAGACTTTTTTCTGCCTATTAATATCACACGTTATTTGGGGCAAGTTGGTAACCCCTCTGAGTTTGCTCTAATGAAATTACAGGAGATGGATATATAGAACCATCGTAAGAATTAAATGAAATGATATTATAAAGGTAACAATACACTGTCAAATACATAATAGATGAGATTAAATACCATTGTCAATTTCTTCCTTTCTCTATATGCTAACAAATGTCATTCAAATAACTGCTGGGATATTATATATGTTGTTTTATATATGTAATCAAAACATATGGACATGAATGGTTGTTTTTGTTTTTGTTTTTTTGCATGGGCAGGCACTGGGAATTGAACCCAGATCCCTGGTATGGCAGGTGAGAAATTTGCCGCTGAGCCATCATTGCACAGCCCAAATTGTGTAATATTTTTTTTGCATGGGCAGGCACCGAGAATCAAACCCGGGTCTCCAGCAGGGCAGGCAAGAACTCTGCCACTGAACCACGATTGCCTGCCCAAATGTGGGTTTCTGTAGGGAATCAACTTAACTTCTGAATTTTTAAAATAATAGGGCTTTCATATACTTCAATACCATAAAAATCCTACTTTCAATAAGTATTTTCACAGGTAACCATAACTTAAAATGCCTCAGAATATTTCTACCGATATAAAATATTTATCCTGCTCTCCAAATATTTATTTAGCTTCTTCTGTGAAATTCTATCCTCAAACAACTATGAGTTGAACCCCTTCACAATCCTTTCACTGACATAAAATTTATAATTGAATCCCTCAGTGTTTATTTAACATCTACTCAGCTAGCCATTGAAGGAAATAAAACAAGAACAAGACAAGGACACTAATTTGGAAGGAATTTCATATCATGAGTGAAGAAGATGAGAGGAAGATTTAAAGTGACTATATTGAGTGGGTATATACAATTTTCAGATATTGTGATATTTTTATTGTATCTATTTGATGCCATATATATATATATATATATATATATATATATATATATAGAGAGAGAGAGAGAGAGAGAGAGAGAGAGAGTTTTATTTTTAAGAAGGAGCCAGCCACTAAATTGATATCTCTTTTAGTCTCCAGTTTCTTAGACTGTAGCCTCTGGGAAAAAAAAAGAGCCAGTTTTTACTTCATCAAAATGTAAAACATTTATACATCAAAAGACTTCATCACAACAGTATGAAGACAACCTACAGAATGGGAGAGAATATTTAGAAACAACCTGCCCAATAAGTGTTTAATTTCTAGAATACATGAAGAAATTTTATAACTCAACAACAAAAATACAGAAACCCAATTAAAAAATGGGCTAGAGACTTGAATAGACATCTCTCCAAAGATATACAAATGGCCAGAAAATACATGAAAAGATGTTCAGCATCATTAATTACTAGGGAAATGCAAATCAAAATCATAATTAGAAACCATTCACGTACACCAGAATGGCTATTATGAAAAAATGGAAAACTACAAGTGCTGGAAAGGGTATGGAGAAACCGAACAATCATTCACTGTTGATGGGAATGTCAAATTGGCTCAGTTGCTGTGGACAATGGTTTGGCAGATCCTCAGAAAGTTAAGAATTACCATGTGACCCAACAATCCCCCTTGTAGGCATATACCCAAAATAATTGAAAGCAGAGGCTCAATGATTTTCAAAGCAGCGGCCAAAATATAGATGCAGCCTGTTTTAGTTTGCAAGTTTCCAGAATGCAATATAAAAGAACTGGAATGACTTTTAAAAAGCGGAATTTAATAAGTTGCAAGTTTGCAGTTTTAAGCCTATAAAAATGTCCAAACTAAGGCATCCATGGATATATACCTTAATTCAAGCAAGGTCAGTGGGTCAGGAACACCTTGTTCATTGGGTAGTCACATGGCTGCCATCTGCTGGTGCTTTGCTCATGGGTTCCATTGCTTTCAGCCCCTGTGTGCATGTGGGGGGTGCCTTACTTTGCTTTTCTGGGGCTGGCTGGCTTTCATCTCTTGGCTTCCCTTGGCTTTCTCCAGGTTCTGGCTTGCTTAACATTTCATGGTGATGTCTGCTGGGCTCCAAGTATCTCTAAACATCCCAGACTCTGTTCACCAAGTGTCAGCATCTGTGTCAGCTCTGCTCTGAAGTTTCTGTTGGCTCTGTCATTTTTGTCTCTCTCTAAAATGTTTCCTCTCTTAAAGGACTCTAGTAAACTAATCAAGACCCACCTGGAATATGTGGAGTCACATCTCCATCTAATCAAAAGATCTAACCCACAATTGAGTGTGTCACATTTCCATGAAGAATATCTAATCAAATGTTTCCAACCCATGTGTTGAATCAGGATTAAAAGAAATGGCTTCCCCAATAAGACTGAATTAAGATTAAAACATGACTTTTCTGGAGTACTAAAACTTCTAATCAGCACACAACCCAAGTGTCCATCAATGGTTGAATGGATAAACAAAATGTCATATGTACAAACAATGGAATACTATTCAGCTGTTAAAGAGAATGAAGTCTTGATACATGTGACAACATGGATGAAACTTGAAGACATCATGTTAAGTAAAATAAACCAGACACAAAAGGACAATTATTGTATGATCTAATGAAATCATTAGAATAAGCAAGCGCATAGAGTCAGAATATAGAGCAAAGATTACCAGGGGATGGTACAGGTATTGAGAATTGATCATCGAGGTTTAAATTATACAGTTTCTATTTAGGATGATGGAAACATTCTGGTATGGATGGTGGTATGGTAACACAAAGTTATGCATGTAGTTAACAACACTGACTATCTATTTGAATGTGGTTATAAGGGGGAAATTTTAAGATGTCTATGTTATTAGAATAAATTTAAAAAAAAACAACCCCATGGGTCTGTATACACAGTGAACCTAAGGTCAACCATGGACTATTCTTAACAGTACAATTTTAATAATATGTTTTCATCAATTGTAACAAATGGGCAATACTAACATAAGGTGTTAAATATAGGGTGGTATATGGGAACCTTTATTTTCTGCATGATTTTTCTGAAAACCACAACTTCTCTAATTGAAGAAAATGTTTTTTTCTTAGTGCATACTCTCCTGGAAATAAACTGAATAGGATCATAGATTTGAAATTTTTAGGGACTTATATATCAGTTGATATTTTGCAGAAAAGAAAGGTTAAATGAAGTCCTATGTTACCTAATTAGCTGGGAGTTAAAGCCAGATTTCTTAAATGCCAAGATAATTAGCTTTTCCTACTAGTATATTTTATATCTATTGAGAAGTTATATTAACATACAGGACTGGATATAAAACTGGAAGTTTCTCTAGTGGGAAAATTTTTTATAACATTAGGTTGTCATTTAACATTTTGAAGTGATAATTTATTTGTAAAGCCTTATTTTCAAGCCAAATCACTTCCCTTATTATAAAGTTTTCCTTCAATTCTGAAGGTAAATTCACTTACTCATTTGAGGGACTATCTGATAAAATAACTGTTAGGGCTTTTTAATTGTTTATCTCATTCCTAGTTATATCCTAAAACATAACATTTTGAGTAATCTGATTTTGTTAATTGTGTCGTGTCACACCCTATTTTTCCTAATTGTAGGATTTTATTGACCTACTTTTTGTTAACCTTTTAAAAATGTTTGCAAATAATATAGAATTTCCACTTCCTAACCAATCAAAAAAAAAAGAAAGAAAAGAAATTAGTGGTTCCTCAGAATATTTACTACAAATTCAGTTTTAAAAAGTGAATTCTTAAGAGGACAAAAGAAAATTTTAAATACACAAGTCAGTTATTTTTCTGGAAATGGGCTTGCTCTGTGAAATGAAAGTGATAACAAATTAAACTAAATATGAGAGTCAAGGAAAGGTATGATCCAATCCAGTTTAGCCTTTGTTCTTTCCTAGAGACCAAATAGATTACAATTTAGTCCTAAAATTTACTCCCTAAGCTCAGGATAAAGCAAATTAATTACAAATAAACTGTTTGGGGTTTTGCTTTCTTTTCTATGGGATGGAGGTTATCAGAGTTGCCCAGGTCAACTATTAAATTTAGGTTGATACATTTTATCAATTGGAATCCTCCAAAACGCAGATACCAGGATGGTGTATTGAGGGAAACGTCTGCAAAGGAGAAAGAGGAAGAGAATAGTAGTAGCCAATGATGGCAGGAACCAGGCATGTGAAAGGAAAAAGAGTTTGGGGGTTAGGATGAGAAGAACCTTCCATGGTAGAGCAGTTCTAAGAAAATCTTGTAAAAGTTGCCTAACTAGAGCCACCCTGCATTAAGCCAAATGGGCTGCAGTGGTACCTCCTACCCTACTCAAGTCAGTTTCTGACTGAGAACAGCCCAGGGAGCCTGGCCTTAATGCAAATACACTGGAGGATCCAGGAGGTTAGCTGGGGCTCTCAGTCAACTCTGTTCCCCACAGCAGGTTGTCCTGCAGGGCGTCTGAGAAGCTCATTCCGTTGCTGCCCCCATATATGTACACAGCAGCACAGGATGAAACTCAGAAAAAAATCTCACTTGAAAACATTTCTTGCCTTACCCAGACTTTATCATGCTGAGTTACTTACTTTCTGAATAGAACAACATCCATGGGAATCTAACCTTAAGGTTTAAGAGTGTATCTAGGAGAAAAGGATATCTGTTTTACCACATACACTTAGAGTTTGTCTTCCTCATTCAGAGCATTAAAAAGTCATGTTGGTCTCCTGCTGTCTCTCATCTGACCCTTCTGTTACTTTCTCCAGTTGCTCTCTTTGTCTTTCAAATGGCAATGCTTCCAGTTCTAGTTTGCTAGCTGCTATAATGCAATATACCAGAAACAGAATGGCTTTTAAAAGGAGGAATTTATTAAGTTGCAAGGTTAATGACAAAATTAAAGCAAGCCTATAGAAATGTCCAATCTAAGGCATCCAGGGAAAGATACCTTGGTTCAAGAAGCCTGATGACATTCAGGGTTTCTTTCTCAATTGGAAAGGCACATGGTGAACATGGTGACATTTGCTGGCTTTCTTTCCAGGCTTCTTGTTTCTTAAAGCTCCCATGGGAACATTTTCCTTCTTCATTTCCACAGGTCTCTGGCTGTGGTTCCCAAGGCTCTGCCCAAAATATTTCCTCTTTTAAAGGATTCCAGTAAATGAATCAAGACCCACCTGGAATGGGTAGAGTCACATCTCCACCATCAAAGGTTAATGCCCACAACTGGGTGTGTCATATCTCCATGAAGAGAATCTAATCAAGTTTCCAACCTACAGTACTGAATAGGTATTAAAAGAAGTGGCCGCCTCCATGAGATGGACCAGTATTAAAATACGGCTGTCCGAGGGTACATAATTCTTTCAAACCTGTGCAGTTCCCAAGGGTTGGATCCCAGCCTCCTGCTTTTCTCTGCCTGTCTCTCTCCTCAATGAACTCTCATGATATATGCCACGTGCCCATGTAACCAAATCTCAGATATTTTTTTCTAGAGCTCTGACCTTAAGCTCTAATCCCAACTTCCTCCTAGAAATGCTAACTTAGATATTTCAATACAACTTTAGCCAAATTTTTTTTAAAAAAAAGCTCATTATTTCTCTCTTCCAATTGGCTCCTTTCATGGACTTCCTTAATCCCAGTAGCTTTTCCTTAAGGAAACCATGCTTGAAAAGATTGAGTCGTCCTCTTCCTGCATTGTGGATTATCAGGATTTGTCAACCTGTTTTTATGGAAAAGCCTCTTCAATTCTCCCTTCATTTCTACCCACAGAACCATCGTCAATATCCTTATTCTTCCTCATACTGACAGTATTATAATTGTTTCCTGCTGTTAATCTCACCCCCTAAAATGAGAATAGAAGTGTCATAGTATCAGACCCAGCCAGGGTACCAGAGAGAGTGAAAAAAAAGAGTGAAGCCCAGAGACTAGGCGGCGTTTAGGAATCCAAGAGTTACCTCACCTGTTAGGCAGAAGGGAATTTCATTTCTGTGCATAGAAAAATATCCTCTTAATGGTGTTATGAATGGCGAGCAATAAAGAGAAGCAGTTTAAACCTTTTGTGAGAAAGGTATTGCATTTTTTTTATTCATAGCAACTTCTACACAAAGAAAAAAAATTGCTTCTGCTATTTTTCTGCCATGACTTCAAATAATAGCATGGAATTTTTTAATTCTCTCATCTGTGCTTATTTCTGCATATTATAGGGTTTAAGCTGAAATTAAGACTAAATTTCCAAGAATGAAAGGAGATCTAATTCTTTTTTCTGTTAAGGGGAACAAACCAAAATTAAAAATCTGAATACCAACATCCCACAGGGAGCTACTAAAAATACTGCAACATAGCTTCAGGGTCACACATAGATGAGAACATGGGAATCTTTCATTTTGGTCTTGGATCAGGTAAAGCAATGATTTTCATTGTCAGTGACCCATCATGGGCCTGCAAGGGAGAGAATCAGGGAGTCTGAGAGCTGCAGCCCAAAGTAACAAAGTCCAGTGTCAAATCAAAGAAAAAGAAAGATTACCATTCTAGTCGTTTTCTCTTTCTCTCCTTCTTTCATTGAAAAGACAAGCAGTGCGCAAGGCACATACACTGCTACTTAGCAAAAAGAATGAGCTCAGAACGCCCGCAAGGGACAAATTCATAACCAGGGAAAATGAAATGGGAACCTTCCATTTGGAATGTGCCTGCTACCCGTGTAATATTTTCTCCTGTCCTCATGAGAACTAAGACAGCCTTCTTGGTTCTTTTTTGCATAAAACATATCTTTAAATTCCAGTTACTTTACATTTACCTGGTCCTTTATGCTAGGAACTATGGGAACTGCAAATGCATGCTCCCAAAGCAATTGCCCAGCCTTCATCCTTAGCATGGTACTGACAATGTTTCCTTCCTTCTTCCTTCTAAAACTGTTAGCCAGCATTGGTGCATATGTTGTACATTTAGACTTTAGATTATAGAAATGCAAATAGTAAAGTACATAAAAACAGAATATGCCACTCTTTCATGTCTACTGGTATGAAAGCTGCCTGTGCTGATTTGGAACTGTTATGCATCCCAGAAAAGTCATGTTCTTCTAATCCAATCTTACGGGGCAGACTTGCTATGGGTGGGAAGTTTGGATTAAATTGCTTTCATGGAGATATGACCCACCCAATTCAAGTGAGTTTTAAATGCTTACTGGAGTCCTCTATGAAGAGAATAAAAGACAGAAAACATAGAGAGAGCTCAGAGCCAATAAAGAAAACAGAGAGATGACAGACCTGTGGAGACAGAGCATTCTTTGGGAGATCCTAAGCCAAGAGATGAAATCCAGTGCTTGTCCCAGAGAAGCTAAAAGAGGATCCACAGATGTTTTGAGAGGGAAAATACCCCAGGAGAGCCAGAAGGACCCAAAGGGGCTGAGAGAGCCATTTTGGGAACCAACCTGGGAGAGACATGCCAGTAGACATTGCCACGTGCCTTCCCATTAGACAGAGAAACCCCAGACGCAACTGGCCTTTCTTGAGTGAAGGTATCCTCTGATTGATGCCTCAATTCAAACATTGTCATGGTCTTAGAACTGTAAATTTGTAACATAATAAATCCTATTTGTAAAAGCCAGTCCATTTCTGGTATATTGCATTCTGGCAGCATTAGCAAAGTGAAACACTGCCCAATTCTAGCTCCCCCAAAGAAATGAAACATATACCCTTAATTTTTGGTTCTAATTTAGTAACACATTGAAAAGTAAGCACAGGTATGATTGCTCTGTGCCCTTTGTCCTACTACAATACTTTTACATATTCCTGTGCCTAGGACCGGGAAACAGATGCACATACACCCAAATGTCATATTTCCGCCTATCTGTGCTCATCACTGCAAAATTCAGCCCCACTGCAGAACTTTCCCTAACCACATGACCCATATTTCACATTTCTTTCTGCTCATAAATTCAGCCATATGTTTGCTTCCTACATCCTGTTACATTGCTTTAAAATTGATATTGTGAAGATGCTGTTTTTGTTTTTTTTGTAAATATTTCAAGTTCAACCCTTCCTTAAGTAGGAAGTTTTAGAAAGATATTTTATTCCTTTTGAGTGACTCCTAGTGTTCAATAAAAAGCTCAATTTACAATAAAGGTAATCTTTCAATGACTACATGGAAGGAAAAATGAGCAAAGTATGCTTCTCTGATATAAAACAAGTAGGAATTCTTAATGATAAATACAGCAACTTATCCATAGTTACAGTCAAAATGAGGTGAACACACTCATCATTTCTGGGTAATTTACCTATGAAATAGTATTTTCTTAGGCTTCTTTCTTTTCTATTATTGTATAAGGCAAAAGTTTTGATTAAAAACTGAATTTCAAAGTATCTTTAAATATTTGAAATCTCACATCTGAGACAACAGGAGAAATGAATTAGAAATTAAAATGTGTATGCAAAATTATTTATTTGTAAATGAAAAATAATAAATGGTCTCCTTTTATTATCGTGTAAACTAAACGCATCACTTGAAGCAGTTGAAAAATATTCAACCAAATTAAACAGGCTGTTCTACTCTAAGCTGTTGTTAATTTTACCTCATTTATATTAATGTAAAGCAAATCATTAAAGCAAAAGAGGAAATGTAACAGCATTTGTTAGTAAATCCCACTTAATGCTCTGGCAGTGTTATAGACAAGCCATGAATTACTCTGTGCTAGACACAGACTCAACCACTTATTGCTTCCTCTTAATATAGACCTTAATTTTGGCCACTATCAAAAGAATGCTTCATCTTAAAGAGCAATCAAAATATTGATTATAAGTGCCAAGTCTAATTGGCTATTTCGAAATTATATTGTCTAGGTGAAAAATGGTTTGTAGCATTTGTCACTTCTGGACAATTATTCTTATAAGAATAAAGAAGATAAAGCTTCAGATCAATTATCTGTTGGACATCCAAAGTAGTGAGTAGTTACCTATTTTATCAACAATCTATTTTCTCCTCAGAAACAGTGTAAAGTTCTTATGCCATACACATGTGATCACAATTGAAAAGGGATTTATGATGTGAATCATAAATCAATGTTTGTACTCATGCTTCTCAAAGAAAATATATAGTGAAGTCAAAAATATCATTTGTAATACATCTGCTGCACTTTAGGTTTAGAACTATTGCCATGTTTTATTATCAAACTTTGTATGTTAAAATATGCCATTAGTTGAGGAAACTTGACTTCGCTTTTTTTCTCTCTCATTCTACATAAGGCAGAAATTTTGGGCACTTAATTATTAACCATTTGAATAAGTAAATATTAAAGTTTTTTCTTACCTGTAACTTCCTTGTTCTGTACACATAACATATGAAAGACAGATCCATCAGGCAAGGTGACAAAGCAAAGTCAAAAGTGCTTATACAGTAAATTTACCAGTTCATCCAGTTTAGCTTAGCCAGAAAGGGACAGACAGATCAATGGCTAATTGGAGTACATAACTGGATTCTTGGAGCTGATCAGTTCCTATCCTTAGACTGAAAGGTTGTATCTTTGATTGAGGAGGAGAGATATAAAAGAAAATTGTTTTTCTTTTGTTATGTATATAATGGCACACAGTGTCCTTCTGACACATCACTCCTGTGCTTTCCCCCAAAGCATGAACCTTCAAATCATCTCGCATGTAACTTGTTTCTCTGTTTACATTGGGAAATAAAATCATGCAGCCTTTCCTCATTGCCTATGAATTTTCTGGTTGGGAAGCAGTTTCCTGCACCTGATTCTTCATTTGCATAAAACAAATCTAAACGGTTTTCCAATGTTTATCATGGCCAAATCTTTTTAATGAGTGCAGGGCCAATCCATTAGCTGGGGTTTAACTGATTCTAAAAGAGTTCCTGAAAAAATAATTGCAGATTATTTGGTTTCTTGGTTGGGGAAGTATGAGGTAGGAGTAAGTTTGTCTACTTATAAAAAAAAAAATTGTGGCATCAGCTATATTAGTCAGGGTTCTCTAGAGAAACAGAACGAACAAGAGATATCTGTAAATATAAGATTTATAAAAGCATCTCACATACCCATGGGGATGCAAGAGTCCAAAATCCGTAGGGCAGGCTGTGAGGATGGCAACTCCAATGAAGGGTCTCAACGAACTCCATAGGAGAGGCTGGAGGGTCAAAGAAGTGAAAATTCTCTCTTCTCCCTTGAAATTTTCAACTGATTGGCTCAAATTCAACTGCTAGGATTCTCTCCTTTGCGGAAGACACACCTTTAGCTGATCGCAGATGTAATCAGGCACACATGCAATCAACTGACTGATGATTTAATAAACCAGCCTTCTGGTTTATCAATCAGCCATGAAATATCCTTGCAGTAATGGTGAGGCCAGTGCTTACCTGACCAGACAATTGGATAACACCACCTAGTCAAGTTGACACCTGACCATAATCATCATATTAATCAAACAGGAACAATTTCTTTCTCATACGAAGGAAGCACAGAGGATTCTTCTCAAACATTTCGATGAGGGCTCTACAAAATCATCATGAACAAGGGAGTTACAATTTTCTGTGTGCTACTACTGAAGTGTGACTCTTACCTGCAGAGTCTAAACTAGCTGCTGGAGCTCCAGTTGCTACATCTGCGTGTCAGGTAACAGGAAAGTAGAAATGGTGAAGGAATATGCACGTCGTTCTTTAAGGAGATATCTCTCATTGTTTCAGAAATTAGAACTAAGCTGGAAGGTGGGCTAAGAAATGTAGTTTTAAAGAAACCCTTCCTGAATCTAACCCCACTCCAAGACTCATTATCCTGCCAACTATTCCTACAGTGCTGTATGCTTTTCTCATTATGGCATTTTTACATCTATTTGTTAATTGAATATCTGATTATTTTCTTCTTTGTCAGCTAATAATTTCATGAATGAGCCATGTTTATCCCCTGCATTTATCATAGCACCAGCCTGTATAAGAACAAAATTATTAAATATACGTGGTACAAATTTCAATTAATCTCAATCTATAGATCCAAATACAATGCCGAGTGAAAATCAGTACAAAATGTTACCATTTATGTTGAAAGACTGAATGCATTCCCTTTAAGATATGGAACAAGAAAAGGATATGTACTGTCACCATCGCTTTTCAACATTTACTAGAAGTCCTAGCCAGAGTATTAGGCAAGAAAAAAAAATAAAAGGGACTTTATTTTATATGATTGGAAAGAAAGCAATAAATCTTTCACTATTTGCTAATGACGTGATCTTATATATAGAAAGTTTTGATAAATCTACGAAAAAGCTAGTAGAGCTAATTAATGAATTTAGCAAAATTGTAGGTTAAAAATCAATAGAAAAAAATCAGTAGTGTTTCTATATACTAGTAATGAGTAATCTGAGGAGGAAACCAAGAACAATCCATTTACAGGTTAGTGCAAGGGTAGTTCGTGGTACAATTCTTGCCTACCATGTGAGAGAACCAGGTTTGATTCCTGGTTTGTGCATTTCCCCAGAAAACAAACAAATAAGCAAAACAAAAAAATAAAAAACATTCGTCTTATTTTTAAAACGAATTAGAAAAAGAAATTTGTTTTATTTCTTTTTCTATAGTCTTTTTATTTCTTTTTCTGAATTAATGCAAATGTTCTAAGAAAAGACGAATATGCAACTAAGTGATATATTATGAATTACTGATTATGTATGTTGTTTTATTTTGTTTCTTTATTTTTTTAATTAGTAGATAAATTTTTTAAAAAATGCAAGGCAAAAAAATAAAAATAAAAAAACAAAGATTCAACAAATAGTGCTTCAATAATGGAATACTCACATGGAAAAATAATGAGATGTGACACCACAATACAGCACACAAAAAAAATTCATTGATAATGCAACAAAAAATAATTAAACATCTAGGAATAAATTTAAACATGGATGGAAAAGACTTGTACACAGAAACAACAAAACATTGCTAAAGGAATCCAGACATCTAAATAAATGGAATGATATGTTTGTGTTCATGGATGGGACTAATAAATATTGTTAAGATGTCAATTCTACCCAGCATTGTTTACAGATTCAATGCAATTCTAATAAAAATTCCAACAGCCTAATTGGCAGAAGTGGAAAAGCTAATGATCGCATTTATATGGAAGGTTCAAGGCCCTGAATAGCCAAAAACATCTTGAAAAAGAAGTACAAAAAGGAGGACTCACACTTCCTGACTTTAAAGCTTATTACAATGCTATAGTGTTCAAAACAGCATGGTACTGCCACAAGGATAGACATATAGACCAATGGAATCAAACTGACAGTTCAGAAGTAGACCCTCACATCTATAATCAATTGATTTTTTGACAAGGCTGCTATGTCCGCTTAACTGGAAAGGAATAGTCGCTTCAACAAATGGTGCTGGGAGAATAGGATAGCCAAAAGTGAAGGAATGAAAGAGGAAAACTGGATCTCCATTTGAAAAAAAAAAAAAAAAGAACAGCTACTTATCACATATGAAAATCAACCAAAAATGGATCAAAGATCTAATAGGAGCCAGAATTATAAAACTCCTAGAAGAAAATGTATGGAGGCATATTCAGAACCTTTTGTTAAGCAATGGTTTCTTATACTTTATGCCCAAAGCACAAGCAACAAAAGCAAAGATGGATCAATGGGACCACTCAAAATTACAAGCTTTTGTGCATCAAAGGACTTTGTCATGAAAGTGAAAAGACAACCTACTCAATGGGTGAAAATATTTGGAAACCACATATACAATAAGAATTTAATAAAAGGACAAATATTGTATAATCTCACTAATGTGAACTAATTACAATAAGCAAACTCATGAGTCAGAATTTACAGTATAGTTTACCACGGGATAGGGCAGAGATAAGGAATGAAAAATTAAGGCTTAAAATGTGCAGACTTCTAATTTGAAATGATGGAAATGTGTTGACAATAGATGGTGATGACAGTAGCACAACACTGAGAAAGCAATTAAAAGCATTGAAATATATAGTTACATATGAATAAAAGGGGAAGTGTTGAATTGTATATATGGTACAGAATAGGAAAATTTTAAATCCAGGAAAGTACACTACAAATCAGTGAACTATGTTAAACCAGGGACTTTAATTAATATTATGATGCTAAAAATGTGCTTTCATCAATTGTAACAAATGTACCAAACTGATGGAAGATGGTAATACAGGATGTGGGAATCCTGTATTTTATGCATGTTTGTTTTGTAAATCCACAATTTCTCTAATTAAAAAAAGATGTTATAAGTTAAATGAGGGCAAACAGGGTTAGAGTTGGGCCATAATCAAATATAAATAGCATCCTTATAAAGAGAGGAAATTTGGACACGCAGACTGTGGAGAGAAGACAGCCACGTGATGGAAGCATGAATGAGTTTTGCCATGGTTTACTAACAAGCCACAACTAGAAAACGACAGGCTTCAGAGCTCTCCTGGCCCTCTAGAACGAGTTGTTTTAAACCACCCCAGTTTGTGGCACTTTGTTACAGAAACTCTAGCAAACTAAAACACTTAATTTCATCCATTTCTAAATATTTTCCTATGAACTCTGCTAGATTTCTATCATTCAAACTTCAGCTTTCATATGAAACAAGTTTTAGATCTGTCCCAACTTTTCTTAAACCATGGATATGTTGTTTGTTTTAACCACTTGGAGCCTGAAGAGCAGAAGTGAAGCCTTAAGTCTCAGTCTTATAAGTGAAGGGTTCATCTCTGGAGAACTCTATTAATGTATCTTGCAATTGTTTCTGAACCTTCTAACCATTTGTCTCCAGGGTAAACTGGCTCTCTTGATATGTGGGTTTCTGTGAATTGTGTGACTTTCTTCTGAATAGACCTTTTAGTTGTTCTCATTTGATTTTACTTTCATGGGAAATAAAGAAGAAAATGTGCCAGAGGGTGATCAATGAAGTTTTGATCAAATCTGATAATAATGATCTCTCTAATAAGAAAAAGATTTTTATGGCAACTTTCCTTAATATAATTTCACTCTAGCTTATATATTTCTCTTCAATCACTATATTATTTACAAGGAATAACCTCCAGCATTTTTTGTTAGTAACTTGGCCTCCGTCAAAGATTATTTATCATACAAGAGCTAAAAAAGTCCCTTGGATAGGATCATTTTTCCATGGAAAGAGCTCCAGAAAACTAAAGATAAAGACTGTTTTGAGAAAGAAAGCACAGATTTTAAGAGTTGACAGCTCAGATTGATAACACATAACATAGAGAACAAACTTAGAGACACACAGTTGCACAGAGACATGGCAAATAATCATTTACATACATCAAAAGTGTGAAAACATTGCCATATCCAAGACACCCAAATTTAACCTGAAAACTGCTTGAAATGGATAGAACCCAGGAACATGTACTTCTATATTTATTTTCACTGGCTTTCCCTCCTTGTGTTCCATTCTGAAGTGGATATAAGTATCTTTGGAATATACTCCCCCTCATTCTCATTTTTCCCTCAATTTTGTTCATTTCTTACTTTGAATATCTTAAATATAATTTAGGGTCCTGATGAAACGGTTACAGTCAGGTATGGTTGTCTAAGCCTGACAGACACGTGCTATCTTCTCTCTTCTCTCTCGCTCCTTCTGTCTCTCTGTCTGTTCCTCTCCCTCTCTCCTCTCTCTCTCTCTCTCTCTCTGTGCTGGTTTGAAATGTTAAATACATCAGAAAATCCGTGTTCTTCTAATCTAATCTTGTGGGGACAGACCTGTTGTTGAATGGGACTTTTTGATTAGGCTGTTTTCAAGGAGATGCACCCCACCCAGTTGTGGGATATTTTGATTAGATGGAGATGTGACTCTGCCTATGCAAGGTGGGTCTTCACTGCTTACTGGAGTACTTTTAAGAGAGGGACATTTTGGAGAGTACATAGACTTTTTGGAGATGCAGAAGGAAAATGCTTCAGGAGATGCCAGAAGCTGGGAGAGAAAGCCAGCAGACATCTCCGTGTGCCTTCCCAAGTGACAGAGAAACCCCACACATGGACGTCTTTCTTGAGTATGGTATCCTCTTGATGATGCCTTAATTTGGGCATTGTCGGGACCTTCAAACTGCAAATTTGTATCCTAATAAATTCCCTTTGTAAAAGCCAATCCATTTCTGGTATATTGCATTCCAGTAGTATTAGAAAACTGAAACAGTGTGATAAAGGGATTTATACATGCAGAAAAATATAATCTTCATGGAAGTACATAGATATATGAAGTAATAATTTTCTATTATTATTATCTTAATAGATTAAGTTCTATTTAAAAATGCTTGCTAGAAGACTTTGTATAACAATAGCAAACTGAGCGGACTTGCCTGCCATTTATACAACTCCCCAAGTAAAACTTAATCATTTTTAAAGAGCATTAAGACATAAAGTATTTGGCAATAGGAAGAAATATCCATTAGTGGAGCAGAATCCCTGAAACCTTAGAAAGCAGATGCGATCAAGTTGACTCATGGATTCAGAAAACTACAATATCAACATCAGGTGATGGGCTAAATGAGCAGGCATAGCCACAGAAATTAACCCAAGTACATTTTCAGAGCCACTAACTTGTCCTCCCCCTTCTCTGTCCTACTGTGCTATGGAGTGGGCTGCAGTATTAACTACCAAAATTCTAGCTAAGGAGAGCAAGCAAACTTTGACACCCTGAGCATTTCCTCCAGGAAGTTACTCAATATCTAGACCAGAAGATCTAACCCAAAAAGAAGAAAATGGCACACACAACCAATTCATATAATGTACGTTTCATCAGAATCAATAGACTCCTGCTCCTGTTGTCCTCAGAAGTTGCATCCAGTTGCATCAATGGGAAATAGTATAAAGGTTTTGAAAAATACAAGCAAACAAGCAAATTTTAAAAAGAAAAAGAATCAAACTTCTAGGAAAAATTTCTGCGTAAATACCATGAAAGAAAGGCACCAAATTAAACCAACAAAAGAATTCCCAGTTGGGGATTCACTTAATAAAGGGTACGAAATCATATATATATATATATATATATATATATATATATATATATATATATACATACCCCCCCCCCCTTGGGCAGGCACAGGGAATCGAACCCTTATCTCCACCATGGCAGGTGAGAACTCAGCCTGCTGAGCCACCATGGCCCGCCCATGAAATTTATAAAATATAAAGTATGCATGTAAAATGCAAAACAACCCATAATAAATCTTGGAAATTAAAAACTTTCCGGCAGAACTTTCTAAAAATAGAAACTATTTCATAGTGTAATAGAAATAACGGAAGGGTGATTTTAAAATATGAAACAACAAGAAGAATCATTCTTCCAGAACACAGAACAAAAAACAAAGGGATACAGAGTATGAGTAAAAAAAGCAGACATGGAGGATAGTTCCATTTAGCTCTAAGTTGTGGGAAGTTCAGAACCTGCCTAATAGGGCTGCCAGAAAGAGAAAGCAAAGTAAACAAAGGGAAATGAATAATAAAATAAAATAGAAGAAAATTTCTAGCTTTAAAAAATAAAGAAATTCACAGACTAATCTTAAAATTCATATGTATATGCAAGTGATCCAGAATAGCCAAAGAAGAACAAAGTTCACAGATTTACAACTTGCAATTTAAAAATTTACCACAAAGTTACAGTAAATCAAGACAGTGAAATTGGTGTAAAGATAGACATATAGATCACTGGATTAGAGTTGAAACTCAAAAAATAAATCTTAGCATATATGGTCATGTGATTTTTGACCGGCACCAGACAATTCAGTGCAGGAAAGAATAGTCTTTTTCAATAAATAGTACAAGGACAACAGGAATTGTACATGCAAAAGAATGAATTTGGACTCCTACCTCATGCCATCATCAAAAATTAATTCAATGAAACTAATCAGTTTTATTCATGATGATATATGTAATGAAGTCAGTTTTATTGAAATGTAAAAGTTCTCTGTACAATACACATGTAAGCAATAAAACATACTATTGGTGGTAAAAAAAATTCAAAGTAGATCATAGATCTAAATATAAAGAGTTCAAACTATAAAACTTTTAAAATAAAAATAGGACTAAATCTTTGTGGCCTCGGGTTAAGCAGTGATGTCTTTATGCAGCACCGAAACACAAACAATGAAAGGGAAGACTGAAAAAGCAGATTTCATCAAAATTAAACATTTTTGTGCTTCAAAGGAAGACATTAAGAAAGTGAATGATAACTCACAAAAATGGATGAAAATATTTGCAACTCATATATCTGATAAGGAATTTTTATCCACAATACATAAAGAACTTGTTACTCAAAGAAAACAAACAGCCTAATTTTAAAAATGGCAAATGATTTGAATAAACATATCTACCAAGAAGACATACAAATGACAAATAAGTACAAAAAGATGCTCAACATCATCAGTTATCAGGGAAATACAAATCAAAACCATGAGATACCACTTCACCCCCATTAAGTTGCTATAATCAAAGCCACAGGCACTAATACATATTGACAAAGATGTGGAGAAATTAAAAACCTCATACATTGCTAATGAGAATACAAAATGGTATAGTCACTTTGGAAAACTGTTTGCAAGTCCTCAAAATACCGCCTTACCATAAAGCCCAGCAATGTACTCCTAGGTGTCTTGCCAATAAAAATTGAAGACATATATCCACACAAAAACCTGTACCGATGTTCTAGCATTATTCATTACAGTCAAAAAGTGAAAACAGTCCCTATACCTTTCGACTGATGAATGGATAAATAAAATGCAGTAGATCTACACAATGGAATATTATTCAGCAATAAAAAGAAATGAAATTCTGATACAGGCAACAAAATGTATGAACCTCTAAAACGTTATGATATATGAAAAAAGCAAGTCACACAAAATAAATTGTACACCTTAATCAGGTGAACTTTAATGTATAGAAATAATTTCTCAATAAAACTGTTAAAAATGAAAGTGTTCAGTTTAAAAAGACCAATGAACATCAACTTTCATCAATGATAAAAGACCCAAACCTAGATATAATGTGGTAAAACTTCAAACACTGAGAAAAATCACAAAAATATCTAGTTTAAATGAGAAAAATAAACAGCCACAAAAGCTAGCCACAAAGAAATGAGAACCACACCAGAATTAGACTTCTCATCAGAAAATTCTTGAAGGTTAATTAGGAAATGTAACCTGAGTGTTTGGGAAAACATTTATTCTAGTAAATCCAGAAATCTATGTCCAGAATAAGTTGAATTCAAGAGAAAGGGCAAAATTCAGTAATGGTTAGGCATGTGAAAACTTGGGACAGTTTATCACCCACTTGCCCTAAGGAAAAAATGAGTTTACAAAAGAAGGGTATTGAATTCACCACAGATATTTTTGCCTTTATTCTTAACAGCTGTAAAAACTTGATATTCTAGCCTCTTCAGCAGCTAGAATTAGCCATGTGAAACATTTATGGCAATGAGACTCAAGTGGAAGCCTTTCTTTTCTCTCCCTTTTCTTGGAATGGAGACACAGTGCCTAGTGGTAAAAGGATAAAAGCTCCAGGTAAAGATAGTAAGATAGAAAGACAGAGGAGTCTGGATACGTGAGGGCAACTGGCTAGCCAGTCTATCACCATTTTTAATATATATGAAAAACATCCCTATATGGTTATGCTACCGTTAGTAATTATTTTTATTTGCAGCCAAATGCATTCCTGAATGAGATATACTGCAAATGAAAATAAAATAATATCAAATAGAGGCTAGCATGGGATATAAATTACAATAACAAACTGAAGATCCAGAAGAAATGAAGAAATCTAGAATTAACTAAAGAAATATCCAATAGATTATTGAATACATGGAAGAATGTCCTCGACAAAATTTAAATAGAATAGAGTCACCTTACTTTCTACATGACTTGAAAGACAAATAATAATACCTACACAGTCATAATATTTATATGTAATGTGTATGGTTTCAATTCATTAAAAATAAATTTCTAAATAAAGTTTGATAATTTAACATTGTTTACAAACAGAACTTCATGATTAAAGGCCTAATACTTTTAAAAATGACAATATAATTTTCAAACAATGAATGTGAAAGGGCAGAGATGATGTTTAAGAATGAAAAAACATTCCAATTCTCTCATCTTTTCAGCAGGGAAGTCAATAGTTACAATTAATAAACCAAGCTTTAGCATATGACTTAATATAAAATAAACCGCTAGAAGAAACTAAAAGTTATACAAATAGCAGAAGTCTGAAGATGGAGAACCGGGGTTGGGGGTGGATTCAGGAAGTTGCTTGAGTTAAATTCCTCATCACTTCCAAAAGAGAGGTAATACATATTTTCTAGATTGATAAAACAGGAAATGAAGAAAAAATACTATTACATATAGTAAATAATGGTATGTACCAAAAAGTAAAATGAGAAGCTAGTAATAAAATGTTTGCCTCTAGTGAATGGAAGTTAGTCATAGGCAGGTTATTATTTTGATTTTGTTTTGTCTTCTTGATAAACATTTTTTATTATGTACATCACTTTATATAATTAAAAGCAGGTCGATGAACTACATATCCTGGAAAAAGAAAAACTCCAGTAAACTCTGTTTTGAATGAAAGCTAATGGGAAATCATCAACAGTCACAGCTCATTCTGCCATTAAATAGGTAATAGAGTTAATGGAAAACTATGGAGAAAATTGAAGGTAAACAACATTTTCAGTAACTGCCCAAAACTCATCCCTCAGTAAAATTGTTTCTTAGGTTTATGACTACTATGCAATAGGATTTATTTTAGTTTCTATATTTCTCCTGTATTTGTCAGATTTTTAAAATCACATGATAATTTAGGGAGACATAGTTGAAAATAATTTATGACAAATTTCCTTCAATTAATGTACTTTAACCACATTTTTTGCTTGAAGGGGGTCTTTTTTATATTTTAATGTTTTATTCTGAAATATAACATATATACAAAAAAAGAAAAGAGCAATAACTTTCAAAGTACATTTTAACAAGTAGTTACAGAAGAGATTTCAAAGTTTGATATGGATTACTAATCCACAATTTCAGTTTTTTTCCTTCTAGCTACTTAAATACACTGGAAGCTAAAAAAAAAATCAATATATTGGTTCAGCATTCATACTCACTTGTTAAAACCTATCTTCTCTGTTATAACTCCTCCTTCTTCTTTGATCCTCTCCCACTCTATAGGGATTATTGAGCTATTCCCCTTCTAAATTTTTAATGTTGAAAAGCAATGTTGGCAATATAGGATAAAGGGATGGAAATAGCTGATCATCTTGGAGAGCTTGACCCCTCATTTTTCAGGACATATCTGGCCTAGAAACCCTCTGGAGGTTATACGTTTCAGAAAAGTAAACTTAGTGCATGAAATTCTTGTAGCGTCTCATTAGAGCCCTGGGTGCTCTTTACAGTTAACAGGGATGATGTCAGTTGGGGGCTGGCAAACCATGGCAATTAGTAATATCTAAAGGAAGCTTGCAGAATAACCCCCAGAATAACCTCTTGACTCTATTTGAACTCTCTTAACCACTGATACCCTGTTTTGTTACATTTTTCCCGCTTTGGGTCCAGAAGGCATTGTTGATCGCATGATGCCAGGGACAGGCGCATCTCTGGGAATCATGTCCCACATTGCCAGGGAGACTTTCACCACTGACTGTCATGTCCCATATGGGGAGGAGGGTAATGATTTTCCTCGCAGCGTTTGGCTTAGAGAGAGAGAGCGTGGGCACATCTGAGCAACAAAAGAGGTTTCCTGGAAGCAACTCTTAGGCCTAATTATAGGTAATCCTAGCTTCTCCATTACAAAAATAAGCTTTGTAAGGGCAAACCTCAAAACCAACTGCTTGGGGGTGCACAGGTGGTCCAGAGGCAAAATGCTTGCCTTCCATGCAGGAGACCCAGGTTCGATTCCCAGACCATGCACCCAAAAGAACGTGAAAAACAAAAAGCAAACCAAAACAAAAATTCAAGTGCTTGGCTTATTCTTAGGAGTCCCTAATGTTTGAGAGAGTACCAGGGGTTCCCAGATGGGAAAGTTTAATAGCTTCATAATTTTTCTCTAGTTCTTTAAGGAACACTAGCAGTACTTTTTAATCATCAGCCTACCAGTCTGGGATGTATCCAAGGATTACCTTAAGTTTTATGAAATTACAAGACCTCGTTCCTATTCTGGGCTCCATGTGTTTGGGTTGTTTAAATGAGCGACCCAGAAAACTTTATTTAGATTGGGTGTTACAGAAAGTGTAGGTTCTAGACAGAATAAACCTCTCTGCTTTGGTGTCATGCAGTAGATGAAGCTCTAGAGTACAGGTGCTCATCCTGTGCTCTGTATTCTAATTTATCTTAGCCCCAACCAGACTGATTTTGTCTTCATCCCTAACTGAAGCCTGATCTTTTTTGGTTATTTTAACAGTTGTTGTACATAGCAAAGCTGACTTTCAGAGCTGCAGAGCTCAAGTTCTGAATCTTTGGGTATCACAGAGGTACCCAAAGTTCCAGGGGAAATATCAGCTAATATGCATGCAGAACAGCATCTCAGAATCTAGAAATCCAATTAGAGTTCCCTGTGGCTGCTATAACAGTTTATACTCTAGCCTCCAATTTCCTTATAAGTATTTTCTAAAAGAAACTATGCCATATTTGTTCTTTTGTTTCTGGTTTATTTTGCACAGCATAATGTCTAGAAGGGTCATTCACTTCACTGTGTGCCTGATGACTTCGTTCCTTTTTAGCTGCACAATATCCCATCACACGTATACACACAGTTTGCCTTTCTGCTTTTCATTCATTGTACCCTTCAGCCTCCACCATCTGTTGAGCATCATGGAAAACGTCCAAAATAAACATTTTGGAACTGGAAATTTTACAGTACCCTCACTTGGTTGTGCAATCATCAGCACTCTCAATTTATGACAGTTGTCATTGGTCCAAAGAAATAAAGAACTGATGAAACAGCCTCACCAAATATCAAATCTTAACCTCTCCCTATCTCTTACCCCTCCCTTCCCCAATTATTTACCCCTGGTATTGCTGTGGTACTGTTGATGTTTCTGTTAACTACAGGCCATAGCATGCAATAGTAGTGTTCCCCCTATACCTCTCTATCATTGACTCCTTGTACAAGATCAGACCTTTGAAGTACTTCATGCAAGAACTTCTTTGTAATTGTAGTGGGATACACGGCTCTGTACAACCCTTTTCAATCATTCACCTTTCATATGGCAATTTTACTTATAACCCAACTAATGAACTACCATCGCTACTATCCATGCCCTTACATTTAAGTTCAATATCATTGGGTAGCCATTCACCCATCTCTAGTTTCTTTGTCCCTCTAGGTCCCCTATATTCTACAGTGTAAGCCTCTGAGTTTGCCTTTACCAGAGTCATAATAGCGAAATCATACAGTTTCTGACTTTTTCTGTCTGGCTTATTTCACTCATCATACAATTGCCAAAAGCTACAGGGGATCTTTATACATTTTATATTCTTCCCTTAAGCATGCTACTGAGGTTTATTTCTGATTTCGTACGCATTTTGTTCCACAAGAAAATGAAAACGTATGGATCTCTGGAAGCCTCAGAAGCTATTAAGCTTCTTGAAAACAGTGACAAAGAAAAGCACTCAGACTTACAAAGAACAAGGATAAGAGGAGGTAAGGAAACATACAGGACTTGGCCAGAACAAGTATGTCAAAGAAAGAGGTTGGTAGTGTTAGGTGGCATTCTCTTCACAGAGCACAAAAGTAAAGCCAAGCGGGGATGAAAACTAGAGAATTTAAGACAAGTACTGATAAGCAGTGATAAAATAATGCCTAAAAAATGTGAATGATTTATAAAGTCAACATGGAGAATTACAAAACAAATAAAAAACAGCAGCAATAAGTCGAAAAAGATGGGGACGAAAATTCAAAATAAAAGACAATTCCATTATGAAGGGAAAGAGAATTGTGGATTTAGGGGTGGAGTGCCAAGAGTTATTGCAAGATTCATGTCCTGATGCCAAGGACAGGTGTTAGCAGATTTCCAGCAAAGGGCAAAGTAAGGAATTATTGGTTACACTAAATAAAAATTCAATATTGTTTACCAAATCTGTATACATCAATGGCTTTAATTCCATGTGTATAATTTTAACTTTGATCATGAAAAGATATAATTTCTTAATTATAATATTCTTTTTGATCCTTTTATCTTTAGAACATGCTCAGTATGGTGTTGAATAAACAGGTCTGCAGAATTCTTAAGAGATGAGGCCAGCATTACTTAACCTGAAGTTTAAATATCTTAGCATCATTGAAGGACCTGGAAAATATCCTATTTTTTTAAAGTATTTGTGATTCAAGAGGGAAACTGAGCTCAATAATCATTACTTGTCTGACAGTTTTATGTGGAAAGAGAAAAATCACAATGATACAGACTAGTATAAATGTTGACATTTAACAAAATGCTGTAAAAGAAAATTTTATTATACTGCAGTGGCTACTCACCAATTGATTTCTTAATAACCCAAAAGAATAAATGGACCTAACAAAAGTCCCTAAATTAACTTTTGCGGAATAGCTTCCATGAGTTGTCCTGCATTTAAAGATGATGAAATTGCTCAAATGCTATGCTTGGCTGCCCACTGATCATGAAAAATCATGAATTCAAGTTTGTCAAACCTTCTATCACTGGATCAAAGGAGACTGATGAGTTGTCTGTGGTCATTATCACTTGTTCATTGAGGAGGTTAAAAAATTATTTGGAAAAAAATTGTTCAGGAAATGGAGATAAAAGAATAAAGTAAATGTATTGAAAAACCTTGAAATAAAAACTGCCTTAAAATCATTTAAAGATGCAACATTTAATTTTAAAGTATTATTTTCATGCTTAATATGAAAATCTTCTTGTCTATTCAGCATTTTATTTTATATTTATAAATGTAATAATGTCAGGATTATTCCTTGGACGTGTTGACCTATGAAAATTTCTTGGCATATGGTAGTGTTCATTAACTGCAATCATTAAATCAATAGTAAATAATCTATTACTGATGTTATTGTTTAAGACATACTGATAAAGGCTAAAAGGGAATCATTCTGCATGCATCTTGCACTGGAACAAGATATGCAATTAAAATTACCACCAAGCAGCAATAACATCTTTCTCAGGATAGTTGGATAAAGTATTCTGGTCAAGGATGCTAGATAGAAGAGCATTTCATTTGCTTTTACTAGCATCCTTTTCATACATTCCTTGCTACAAAAAGACAACAGATGAAAGAAGACAGAGGGGGAAAAGATTCATTGTAAGTATTGGTACTTAACTCCTGAAGGCATATGACTACCGACCCCTAAGTACTCTGTAATTTCCTTTTTGTACTCTGCCTCTTACCAGACTTGCCAGGCTATAAAATCACAAGGTTTTCCAGCGTTGCGCTGAACCTAGGTTTCTATGTTCCTATGTACATTCTGAGTACTGTGCCAGTATTTCTTTGTAATAGATCAGCTTTCAAGTTGTCTTTTTCCCCGTATATTTAAAGTGCTGCAATATGGACAGGGGGAAAACTATCTGTGCTATCATATTTGAACTTTTGAAAGTATTAAGAGCCACATTTTATCATTATCCCAATCTTTTCTTTTACCATATCCAAGACAGCTTTGATTTTTAAAAATATGTCTTTAAGGAAATCAAGATTAGTATGCTGATAGTTTTGGAGACCGAGTGTTGTAACATTAACTTAATTCATTTAAAGAAATATTCATCTACTTTTTACAGGGTCTCATTTCTTCAGGATGACCTAAGGATTAGACATATTTATTTTCTCCCATCTTGTGCTTGGTGTTTGGTATTTGGTTTAGATGTTATAAAACCAGTGTTGAGTATGAGTAAGTTATTCATAATGCCACTTCTAATGAAATGTGGATGTGACTTGAATAATAAACATGCCAGCTTTTTAATAAGATAGATCTCACACTCATAATAAAACCCTACACTGCATCTGTAACCCAGCAGAATTTTACCAAAGTCAAATCAAGACACATAAGAGCACATTCTTCATGTGTGATTCATAATCCTTAGGAAATGGCTGTAATTGATTTACAACAAACCAGCTGTACTCAGAACTCAGCAGCCCCAAGTGATTGTGGCAGTTGTGCCTGAATAAACCTGAGTGCACAACATGCTATTCTGGAATTTTTTATTTGTCAGATTGTAAAATACAAAGATAAAACACCTGGTTAGCGGGGAATTTTTAGCAAAAACTACTGGAGAATGATCTTGCTTAGGAAAACACTTATTTAAGCACATTAATAAAAATGTCAGGCACATTTAAAAATCATGTGCAGAATCTGTATCAGCTACTGTGTGTTTCTCATTTTCCCTTTTGCTTTTATGGATTCTGCCTTAGTTTAAGTTTTCTCCTTTTTATAAAATTCTGGCATATGCAATGTACTGGAGCTGAAAAATGATAAAGCATTCCTCTCTGGTACAGTCTTGTCAATTACATGTGCCTTGTTTCATTAGCTACAGCTAATTATTAGCCATAGTGTTCCAAGCTATGAATTTAAATTGGGTAAAATGAACGGTCATTTTTTATTATTTCCTTCTAGTCATTTCAAATTCATCAGACTATTTTTATTATATGTGAAAATATTAAAAGTATAATAATCTAAATCTTTTACCGCCTTAGTCAGTAGCTGAATAAGTGTAGGTATTAAGGATGACAGAGATAGATGGGATTAACTCTGTTTTTTTTCCCCTCTCTTTTGCTTGACAGCTTTTGCCCACAACATATGTTCAGTGCTATTACAGAGATCACAAACTAATCAGGTGGACAGATTCACAAACAGCACTTAGGACACATGGTGGCCTCCCAGTGTTAACAAGGAACATCTGAAATGCTTGTAAACATGGTCAAAGAATGTGAGGATTTGTCATTTTGATTGTTGGTTCTTCAGACTGTGGTTAAAATAATCATGCTGTCCAGGGAGCTGCTAGCTTGAAAGGTGAGATGCTGTGACCTGATCTTATATGCTGCTGTGTCCTGGGAAGGGAAAAAACTTGCGGGCTCTGGGATACTTCTAATATTTATTCAACCATCTCTGTGTTTTACCTTTAAAAATAATTTGTGGCTGAGGTTTATTTTTGAGGCTAATTTCTTAAGCAGAATAAATATTGGAAGCCTTTTGTTCAAAAGTTTAAACTATTTTTAATAAACATCCACTTATCCATCTCTTCCTCCACCAAGAGAAAACATGAACTAAATCTGATTGCAAATACAATTGTTCAGGCTTTCTAATCCTAAAGTAATCTGATGAGTTGGCTGATCTAATTTTACAAGGATTAAAAATTTACTTAAAATCTGCCACTTGGGCGGGCCACAGTGGCTCAGCAGGCAGAGTCCAGGTGCCTGCCCGTGCAAAACAAAACAAAACAAAACAAAACAGAAAATCTGCCACTAGCCTCACATGCTGTAGCATGTCTAAGAGCATGGGGGTGTCTGCACGATAGAGCTTTATTTTTAATCTTGTCATGTATTTTATGTACACGCGGAAGAGCTCTCCTGGACAGCCAACTGGAGAACATCACTCTTCATTTGCGAAGAAAACCAGAATGGGGGATTGTAGCTAAAGGCTGAGTTGAATGTAGTCATTTTGGAATTGCGAGGAGAAGGTTAGTGGGAAAAGAGTTCAGGATGGGAACGTTTCCAAGTAAAGGAAACTGTTCATATCATGGAACAGCCCGCATGGGCAATATCTGCACAGAAAGCCCATTCTCAGCAATATTTCCATTGACTTCCCACTAGGTGTCGAAAAATGGAAGAGTTCTCCATTAAAGCTTGTCATTTCATAGCTTCTCCCTACATTCCTTTTTTTCCACCATGCCCCCCCTTAAACTCATCATAGTCAAGGCCACAAGTTATCTTTACCTGTGTATGACAAAAATCTTAAAAACTGTGTTTATATGGATTTTAAGTTAAAAAAAAAAATGATGCTACCACATTGTCTAACTAGTTTGGCCAATGTTTCATTTGGCAGCCCTTTGCTGATAAATATAGGATATTGCTAAGAGTGCAGACTTTGGTGACATAGAGGCCGTTTTAGAATTTTACTCAAAGATTATTACCATCTAATAAACACCCATCAGAAACATTTCGAACTTGATGAGAACAACATAACCTGACCACAATACGACTGATTTTCTTCATTCTCTACCCTCGTGATGTAAACCACCATATCCCCAGTTTTCCAAGATGTTGGAATGTCATAGATTTTTCACCTTCCCCTCCATTCACTCCATTTCAATATTTTGCCAATTCTACCTTTGTACTACTTTATTTTTCTTTTCTATGATCTCTGCCTTTGCCTTATATTAGACCCTCATCTTTTATTTTTTTAACCTGGATTTACTAATTATATTTTCTTCTTCCAGTCTCCTTTCTTTCTCCCCCCAATTACCACTCATACTGCCACAATGGTGATTTTTTTTTTTTTAAGTATGAAACAGATCTCATCATTCTCTTAAATCCTTCCAAATCAGGATAAACTCTATCATGGAATGCATTTTCATAGTATTCGCCCCTCACTTTCCAATGCATATTTTGTGACCATCATGCTAAAATACTTGTAACCCATGAACATTCCATTCAAGCTTGCCTATGAGTTTTGGCCATATTTTTCCAATTTGCTTAAAATAGCCTTCACATTTTTCTTCACTTAATTCTATCCTCCTGGTCCTTCAAAACTCAGCTCAGCTGTCACCCATACAAGAGAGCCTTCCTTCATTCTCTTGAGTTAGGTATCACTCTGTCACTTCTCTGTGCCTCTTTTATGCAGCAGCTTTTATGTATTTCTACCTCAGCTCTTATCACTCTATATGTTAACTATTTGTGTGTGTTACTAGATAATGAGATGCTTTAAGAAAACAGGAGTTTCACTTGGCTGCACAAACCTCCCCACCTTATACACGGTTGGCATTCTATAAATGCTTACTGAGTTAACAGCTAAAAAGCTAGCTTACTGCATCATCCTTTATCTCTACCATTACCCTGGTTGGTCCCTTCACTGAATTATCCTGTTGATATGTACATATGTTCTTTTTCTTCATTTTTTCTTTTCCTAATTCCCTTTACTGACCTTTCTCTTCAAGCTTATCCAGGAGATCATACAATCATTTTAGAAATTTCTATCTGTCTATCTACTTCTGACTTTTTTACATTCTTCACTGAACCCTAGTTTTACTAACATAGGCTGTTAGCTCTCCAAAACATAGTTTTTCTTGTAAATCAGCAGCACAATTGGTCCTGCCTGGAGATTCCATTTGGCTCACATAGACTCGTCACATCACTCTCAAGAATGCACTGTCACATGTTAAACTGGATTGACATATTGTCTTGGAAATTATAGCACTGGTTTCACTTAAAACATGCAATATACTTAAGGCCTTACATTCACATTTTATAATATCAGTGACCTTCCCTTCTAGGGGTTATGTCTGAATCTACAGTCACTCTTTAGAAGAAGACTGATTTGGGGACAGCCAGAATCATTTTTAAATTCCTCTCATATTCTCAAGCAAAGGGAATTCTAAGTAAAAACATGCCACACAACATGGAAGTAACAGTTGCAAATTTAATGTAGACATTTCAAAAAGTTGAATGTCCTAGGAGTCTCATCCTTATTGTCTAGTAACTACTTTTGTGTTCTCATAGCTTGACAAAATGGACATTGCTCTAGGGAAACGATTATAAAGGAGCAACATGTACAAACAATATGATTTCAAAGCCTTGTCTAGATTACAATCTCAAAATGCCACCCATCTGTCTTCTTTGGAGTCAAATTTAATTAGAGGTTCTTCAAATTTATCAGATTTTGTACACCAGAAGGATTTTCCAGTATGTTTTAACCACAGTAGATATACACCAACAGTGTATTCAGCCAAACTGAATTTTGAACTAAATTACCACTAAAATATTTTTTTCTTTATAAAACAGTTTCAAGAGCACACCTTTAAGTGAGATTCTAATCAAGAACAGCTCCCCCTTGAAATACTGAAATAGCAGGCATTTTGTTTAGATGACTGTGTTCTGAAAGCAAAGTGCCAATATTAAAATGGTATGCATTTTTTTCTTTATGTGAGGTAATGTTAATACCTGAGATTTTCAGCTAATCACTGTAAATTGTTATCATTTCAAAAATTGTAAGTCTAAATGCCTACATTCTTTTACATATTTACAGTGACTTTAAAATGGCATGTCTGATTTTAAAACTCTAGGCTTTTTCATAATTGTAAAAAACACCTTTTCTTTTTGCCTCTACAAAGAGAAGTCATTCTTGGTACTACTGCATAAATTACAGCTGTTGTTCGTGTGTGTGTGTGTGTAAATACATAAACAGACACAACATGGATAACTGAAATAAAAATGACAATACAACTGGGGGAAAGGTAAAATATTCCAAAAATATTCTATAAATGTATGTTTCTTTAGCTACCCAATTTCTTCCCAAAAGTTTGAGGTTTTTTTTTCCTTTGTGTCCATATCTCCAAATTTCTCACATTGATTAAACTATTTAGACATTATTCTGTTTTATAGTTAAGAGAAATATGCTATGTGGAAAGCATAACTTAAAATTAATTGCATTGTACAAACTGTAAAACTACTTTTAGAGGTATTATCTCTTGTGTTACTATAAATAGTCCCTTAAGATACTTCCTGAACCTGTCACCTGTGCTTTATAATCGAAGCAAACAGTGAATTACAGCAGACACATTTTTTTTGTCAAAGTCATATAACTAGAGAGTGTTCTGTAATATAAGCCTTAGTGAAAAAAGAATTTTGTCTTTTTGCAGCTTCTGCTAAAATTAATTAAAAGATCATAATTCCACAAATTTAAAAGCTAAGTGGTTTGCATAATCATAGGAAACTTGGTGCATAGTGTTACTTCAAAACCAACTGTTTTAGTTTGCTAAAGCTGCCAGAATGTAACACAGTGGAGATGGATAGGCTTTTAATAAGGGGATTTATTTAGTTATGAGTTTATATTTCTTCAGAGGAAAGGCAGCTGGCATTCCTCTGGCTTTCTCTATCACACTGTAAGGCAGACGGTGCACATCTGCTGGGCTTCCCTCATGGATTCTGGGCTGAAATGGCTTTCCCCCAGGGGGATTCCATTCTGCATCTCTAAACGTCTGGGTTGAGCTTTCTTCTAATGTCCCTCTTTTCAGCCTGCAGCCAGCTAGTTAAATTTAACTCACTCACTGTGGAAGGCACTCCCCTTAGCTGACTGTGGATGTCATCAGCTATGGGTGAATTCTGCATGCTGATGATTTAAGTCCGCAGCATCAGAACAGCAGGGCATCATCACCTGGCCAAGTTGACACCTGAACTTAACTTTCACACCAACTTTTCCTGGTAGAGCGTCCCGTGAAGCATAGTAGGCAAACAATTATTTTTTAAAATAAATCTTACCTCCTAACTAAGAGGTCTTAGTTTTCCAGGCTGCTATGATGAACTTCATACAATGGGTTAGCTTAAACAACAAGAATTTATTGACTTACAGTTTTCTGGCAAAGAGAAGTCCAAGATCAAGATGTTAGCAAGGCAATACCTTCTCCCCAAGTCTATAACATTCTGGTACTGGGGTTCTTTGACTCGTATCCCTGTCTTGTGTTGCACGGTGATGGCCTCTCCTTCCTCCTCCATGTTGTGTTGACGCTTGGTTTTCTCTGTCTCTGTGCCTGAATTTCTCTGCTTATAAAGTCCTCCAATAACCCAAGGCCCACCTTCATTCAATTGGGTCACACTTTAACTAAAAACATGTTCAAGGAAAGTTCACCAAAATTTTAAAAGTGACACTATCTCTGTGGTAGGATTGGTTATCTTGTACTTTCCAGATTTTCCTCAGTAAATAAATATAACTTGTATAATAAGAAAAGATTGCAGTTATGTAGGTCAGTTTAAGTTCAGGTTCTGACTAGGAGAGGGGCTCTACCTCTTGAGACCTCTCTCTTATCTAGAAATGTCATTAGTTCTGTAAACCAGAACTTAAATTGCCCCCATTCACTGGTTAGGGTCTCAAGGACAAGTTTGGGTTCATTAAAGGAGACCAGTACAGGTAGGGAACTAACCCTACATACCCCTTCTGAGGGGCGTGCTGTTCTCCTTCTTCTGTTGGGAGTCTTTGGATAGGAGGGAATAATTGCCATGACAGCTTCAGAGAACTAAGGCAGGCCTTAGTGTAGCGGGAGTTTGAAATGACAATGATGTGTATGGAAAGTGGTGGTAATTTCTCTCCAGGAGGATTTCTGCTGTACCTACTTATTCTATACGAGATAATTCACCTTCGTGACCTGATGATTTTCAGTTATGAGCTGCGGTTCCTGCTTCCTACCAGAAATACTAAGAAAGCTGAGCAGGGAACTTTTCATTCCTCTCTTCCAGGAAGTTCCAGGCTTCTGGCCTCAGAGTTTGTTAAGAGCATTGTCATTTTATGGCCCCAAAGAGATGTTGTTAGGCACCTTTTAAACAATTCTATCCAGGTTCTTGGTGTGGGGAGGAGAAGTGTGTTCATGAGAGGTAAGGGATGGAGTCCAGGGCATAGAAAGTGTTACTAGGCTGAAGGGGTGCTGGAGGAGTTTCCCAGGCACAGCAGTGTCTCCAGGATATGGAGCAAAGGGAAGGGGTGATGTGATGCGTTCCATAAATGTCCGAGTCCTGGGTAGAAGTTCCCTGGGAGGCAGCAGGACTTCTGATGGATGAACTCATGTGTGTGCCGAGGGAGCTAAAATTCAAACATCATAGACTTGAGCTCTGCAGCAAAAGATGCCAAAGCCTGCACACGGCAGAGAGACTTCGGAGACCCCAGACTTTGAATGGGCTGCATCAGCCGATTCAGAGAGCATCTCAGTGGAAACCTGAGTGGGGCGAACGCCAATGGATATTTTCTAAGTATTTATGACAGTATTTAATTTGATAAACAGAAAAAGAGCACCCAGCAGTTCATTGTTTTTAGCATCTTATCATCATAGTATATGGACTTTTAGAAGCAGGCTCAATTTTATTTGGAAAAAGTAAATAATGTGAGGTTTCTTATACCTCAGTATTGTGGAACAAATTCACACTTTTATATTTATTATTCCAAGTCAGCTTTCGAATTCTTTGAAATGGATATTGTTTACCCCCTTTTCAGAAGGAACAACTAAAGTACAAAGGATTAATACATATTTGATGGGCTAGCATAGGAGGAGTCATGTAAGGTGGGGAAAGAGTTGGGTGAAATTGACAGAAAATGTAATTCAGATGTATCATTTCAGGTACAGCCACACCGCAAGTCTTATCACCAGGAGCTCATCTGCATTGTAAAGTAAAAAAGTCTGGCCTCCCAGCATTTGCATTCCTTGGTATTTACCCAAATGAATTAAAAACTCATATCTACTTAAAAATCTGTGCATGAATTTTTTATAGCAGGTCTATTCATAATGGCCAGGACTTGGAAGCAACCAACATGTCCTTCAAAAGGTGATTGGATGAACAAACAGTGGTGCGTACATCCAGTGAAATATTATTTAGCGAAAAAACAAAATCGACTATCAGGCCATGAAAAAATAAGGAGAAATCTCACATGTGTATCGCTTAGTGAACAGAAGCCCATTTGAAAAAGCTACACTCTCTGTGATCCCAACTATATGCCATTCTGGAAAAGACAAAACTTTAGAGACATAAGACCAGTGGTTGCCAGGGGGTTCATGGGCAGGGAAGGAGGAATGGACAGGTGGAGCAAAACAGATCATTAGGGCAGTGGAACTTGTGTCTGACACCACAGTGGTGGATACATGTTATCATACATTTGTCCAAACAATACAGATAGTGAACCTTAATGTAAAGTATGGGCTTTAGTTAGTAATAATGGACCAATATTGGCCCATCAATTATGACAAATGTACATGCAAGATGTTAATAATAGGGAAACTATGTGAGGGGAAGGGGTAGTTTACAGGAACTCTCCAAACTGTCCACTCAATTTTCTGTAAACTTAAAACTTCTTTAAAAATAGTCTATTAGTTTACAAAAAGGGGTTAACAGAAATGTAGACATAATGACCAAAATGTCAACAGAACTTTCACTTTTGGCCAAGATGGACTTTTCCCTTCCACATGAAATAACTAAAAGACAGACAGCATGTATGAAACAATGATTTTCATGACAGCGGGAATTAATGCAATGGAGAACGGTGATCTCTAAGAGGTGAAAAACAAATGAAGTGGGCCCTATAGTTGCTCCAGTTTACTGCCTCAAAAGAGTTTTCAGACTGTGGCTCAGAAAGATGAACCAAGGCAGAGCTGGCAGACTCCTAAGTAGATATTAGATAACTGGGAGGCTGGGGAAACCAAGTCAGCTAAGGTCCACAGGGCAGAGTCCCAGAGAGGAGAAAAGCTACACAGAAAGAAACTTCTAGAGATGTGAAGAGGGCCCACTCTTGAGTAATCAACTGAGTATTGATCAGCACATAGGTTTGAAGAAATTATCTGAGGCAAGAGAAAGAACGACACAAAAGAATTAGTGATGGCAGTATTGGGCACTTACATAAAACAGGGAATAGTGTCTGTTACAGCCAATAACATTGGAATACTGGAATTTTCCAATACTGGAAAATTTCATGATTTCTGGAGCACTGGGTAGAGTATGCAAAAGCCTCTTGCCTCAGTACTGGACAATATTTAGCCCTAGGTTGAGCATTGTTATGATCCTGCCTAATACATTAATAAACAAGATCCAAAATGAACAAACTGTTCCCTAGACTTAAATGTATACCCCCCAAGAAAGAGCTAAAGAATATTTATAGACCTATAGCACCCAACAAGGTAAAATTCACAAGGCATAAAATCCAATAAAATAATTTTGAGGCATGAAGGAAACAAGCAAATACACCCCATGATGAGGAGAAAACAAAATTAAGAGAAATGTTATAATTAGCAGGCAAAGACGTCAAACAGCCTTTATAACTATATTCTACTTTATAACATTCAAAAAGTTAAATCATGGAAGATATTTAAAAAACTGCACTGACCGTCCACAAATGAAAATTATGGCATCTAAGATGAAGAATACACTGGATAGAGTTCAGAGCATGTTAGAAAATGCAGAAGAAAAGATGCAGGAACTTGAAGATATGGCAATAAAAATATGAAACTGAAACACAAAGAAAAAATGTTAATGACAAGTGTCTATCAGTGAGCTATGGAACAATATCATGCAGACTAAAATATGTGTATTTGGAGTCCCTGAAGGAAAGGATATGGGAGAACAGGGACAGAAAAAATATCCAAAGAAATAATGGCTAGGGATTTTCAAATTAAATGAAAACTAATAAATTCACAGCTCCAAGATGCCCATTCAAAAGAAGCATGAAGAAAACTTTATAAAGGTGCATCATAATCAAATTGCTCAAAATTATGATGAAAAGAATATCTTAAAGATATGTCACCTACAGAAGAATAAATAAGACAGCATATTTCTCATCATAAATAATGCCAGTGAGAAGACAATGAAGCAAAAACATGCAGTACTGGAAGAACAAAACTGTAAACCTAGAATTCTATACCCAGTGTATTTCAAAAGAAAGACAATATAAAGAGTTTTTCAGACATGCAAAAGCTAAAAGAATTTAACAGTACAATATTTGTTATGAGAAATATAAAGGATTTCCCTCAAGCAGAAAGATACAAGATTCAACTATGGATCTAAGAACAAAATAGTACAAGAATTGGTAACTGCATCATTGAATGCTTAAGATCTTTTTTATTATTTTAATCTCTTAGAAGTAAAATTGACATTAAATAAAATATTTTAAATGTAACAGGGTTTATGATATACATAAAAGTAAAATGTATGAGAAAATATCAAAGAGTTTGGGGCAACATTTATTGTTAACTGATTTTTAAGAAGGGTGCTAAGACCATTAAATGGGGAAGGAATAATATTTTCAAAAAAATGGTTCTAGGACAACCGGATAGCCATGTTAAAGAGAATTAAGAAAGACCCTACCCACCTACCTCACACCATAGAAAAAAAGTTAATTCAAAGTGGTCAATGACCTAAATGTAAGAGGTAAAACTATATATCTTTCAGAGGAAAAAAATAGGGGTTAATCTTCGTGATCTTTGATTAGACCAAGGCTTCTTAGCTATGACAAGAGCAAAACCAACAAAAATAAAAACAGATAAATTGGACTCAATTAAATTAAAAACTTTCATGTTTCAAAGAACACTATCAAGAAAATAAAGAAAGGACAATCCACAGAATAGGAGAAAATATTTGCAAATAATATATATGATAAGGATCTAGCATCCAGAATATATAAATGTTATTAGATCACAACAGTAAAAAGACAAATAATTATATTTTTTTAAAAATAGACAAACTGTTTGATTTCACCAAAAAGATACACAAAAGGCCACTAGGACATGAAAAAGTACTCAACATAATTATTAATTAGGGAAATCAAAATCATGTTAAAATGCCACTTCATACTCACTAGCATGTCTAAAATAAAAGACAGACCATAACAAGTCTGTTAATGTGGAGAAATTAGAGCTCTGAGTCTTAATATATTGTTACGGAGGATGTAAAATTGGGCAACTGTTTTGGAAAACAATTCAGCAGTGCCTCACAAACTTGAACATCGAGTTGCCAGATGACCCAGCCATTCTACTCCTAGGTATGGACCCAAGAGAAATGAAAACATATGTTTGCACAAAAGCTTGTAAACAAATGTCCATAGCAGCATTATTCATAGTAGCTAAAATGTAGAAAGAAATTAAATGCCCGTCAACTCAAGAATAGATAAATAAAATATGGAATAAGCATAGAATGGAATGTTCGTTGAAATACTGATACATACTACAACATGGATACACCTTGAAAATATTGTGCTAAGTGCAAGTAGTCACAACCAAAAGGTCATGTATTATATGATTACATTTGTAAGAAATGTATGGCAAAGCATACCATGGATATAATGATTAGGGGTGGCCAGAAGTTGGGGTAAGGGGAGAATGGAGCATGACTGAAAGGATTCAGGGAATCTATTGAGGGTGATGGAAATGTTCTTGAATTAGATAGTGATAATGGTTGTACAAATTTGTGAGTATACTGAAAACCACTTAATTGTACACTTTAAAATGGTGAATCTTACGATCTGTGAATTAGATTTCAATAAAAACATTCTGCAACCGAAGGAATGTGGAAAAGGAGAAATGAAAACATGCCATGTTTAAGATTCTAATACCATATATAAAATAGTATAACATCTGTCACAGGCAGCTTATGACATGGCTCCCCAGGATCCCTGCTTCTTGGTATTCAAAACCTTCTATACTCCCCTCCTCGCAAACAAGGGCTGGACCTAGTGACTTGCTTTTTTTTCTCTCTCCCTCATGCAAAAAAGTTGTTTAATTTGGTCATTTAATCACCAACATTGTCCAATCTAGGCGTTCCTAAATTATACTGTCTTAGGCTTTATCCGCTACCTTTCCTTCTTCTTCACATGTGCCCACAACCCTTCTCCCTCAATCATACTCACATTCAGCTTTATTCAGTGCACTTACAATATGGTCTTACAATCAAACAGTATTGTGCTATCCATTTCGGAGTTTTTACAGTCAGTCCTGTTTCACAATCTGTATTCCTTCAGCACCAAATCCCCAATCTCTACCCTATTTCTATCTCCTGATAACCTGTGTTCTTAACTTCAACTCTCTTCTTAAAGTTCTTAAACAACTTTTTAAAGTTCACTCATTAGTGTTAGTTTATATTAGTGAGACAATACTGTAGGTGTCCTTTTGTTTCTGGCTAATTTCACTTAGCATAATGTCCTCAAGGTTCATCCACATTGTTACATGCTTCATGACTTTATTCTGTTTTACAGTTGCATAATATTCCATCACATGTATATACCACCCCTTGTTTAGCCATTCATCTGTGGATGCACATTTCAGCTGTTTCCATCTCATGGCAATTGTAAATAATGCTGCTACAAACATTGGTGTGAAAATGTCCATTTATGTCCTTGCCCTCAGGTCCTCTGAAAATATACCTAGTAATGGGATTGCTGGATCATATAGCAATTTTATACTTAGCTCCCTGAAGAATTGCTAAACTGCCTTTTAGAGCGGTTGTACCATTTTACATTCCAACCAACAGTGGATAAATTTGCCTCTTTCTGTACATTCTCTCCAGCACTTCTTGTCTTCTGTTTTATCGATAATGGCCATTCTAGTGAGTGTCAGATGATATTTCATTGTGGTTTGGATTTGCATTCCTTAATGGGCAGTGAAGTTGAGTATCTTTTCATGTACATTTTAGCCACTTTTATTTCCTCTTCTGAAAAGTGTTTGTTCATGTCTTTGATCCACTTTTAAATTGTGTTGATTATCTTTTTATTGCTGAGTTGAACAATCTCTTTATATAGTCTAGATACTAAACCTTTATATGAAATGTGTTTTCCAAATACTGTCTCCCATTGCATAGGCTGCCTTTTTACTTTCTTGACAAAGTTCTTTGTTGTGCAAAACTGTTTAATTTTGAGGGGATCCCATTTATTTATTTCTTTTTTCAATGCTTGTGCATTGAGTGTAAGGTCTCGGTAACGCATCCTATTACAAGATGTATAAGATATTTCCCTACATTTTCCTCTAAAAGTTTTATGGCCTCAGTCCTATTGTTTAGTCTTTCATCATTTTGAGTTAACTTTTGCATTGGGTGTGAGATACACATCCTCTTTCATTCTTTTCCATATGCATTCCCTATTCTCCAAGTACATTTATTGAAGAAGCTGCTCTGTCCCAGTTGGGCTGGCTTGACTGCCTTATCAAAGATCAGTTGTCCATAAATGAGAGGGTCTATTTCTGAACACTCTATTTGTCCCATTGGTCAGTATATCTATCTTTATGCCAGGACCATGCTGTTTTGACCACTTTGGCTTCACAATATGCTATAAAGTCAGGTAGTGTGAGACCTCTCACTTCATTTTTCTTTCTCAAGATATATTTAGCTATTTGGGGCACCCTTCCCTTCCAAATAAATTTGGCTATTGGTTTTTCTATTTTTGCAAAGTATGTTTTTGACAATTTAATTGGTGTTGCATTGAATCTGTAAATCGATTTGGGTAGAATGACATCTTAACTATATTTAGTCTTCCAATCCATGAACATGGTATGCCTTCCATTTATTTAGGTCTTCCATCATATCTTTTACCAATTTCTTGTAGTTTTCTGTGTATAGGTCTTTTGCATCCTTTGTTAAATTTATTTCTGAATATTTGATTCTTTTGGTTCTATAGTAAATAAATTTTTTTCTTGATTTCCTCTTCAGATTGCTCATTACTACTGTATAGAAATACTATATTTCTATAGTTATATAGAAATTTCTATAGTTATATATAAGGTGTTATATATATATATAATTTCTATAGTTATATATAAGGTGTTAATCTTGTACCTTGCCACTTTGCTGTACTCATTTATTAGCTCTAATAGTTTCACTGTTGATTTGGGGGGATTTTAGACATATGGTATCATAACACCTCAAACAGTGAGAGTTTTACTTTGCCCTTTCCAATTGGATGCCTTCTATTTCTTTTGCTTGTCTAATTCCTCTGGCTAGTACTTCCAGCACAATGTTGAAAAAATGATAACAGTGGGAATACTTGTCTTCTTCCTGATCTTGGGGGGGGGGGCTTTTAGTCTTTCCCCATTGAGGATGATGTTAGCTGAGGGTTTTTCATATATTCCATTTATCATGTTTATGAAGTTCCCTTCTATTCCTGTCCTTTGTAATGTTTTCATCAAGAAAGGATGTTGAGGAGGAGCCAAGATGGTGGCTTAGCAAGGTATGGGATTTAGTTCGTCCTCCAGAACAGCTATCAAATAACGAGGAACAGTACAGAACAGCTCCTGGGACCACGTCAGTGACCGGACACACAGCGTACCCCAATCTGGACCAGCTGGATTGGCTGTGAGCTCCCCCAGAACCATGAGTTCCCCAAGACATGGTGGCAGGTGCCCCTCCCCCACAGGCTGCTTCCCAGAGGGGAAAGGAAAGTGATTTTACCAGCAGCAGGGGCTAAGCGCAACTAAGCTTCAAGTGTGGAATTAATTCACAAATTCTGACTACTAAAAATAGGCCCCCAGCTCAGGTGAACCTGGAGAAAATGAAGGTCACTGATTTTTGCCACAAAGCTACGGGGGCAGGGCTGATGGAAAAAAAATAGAAAAAAAAAGAAACAGAGGTTTTTGTGGCTGCATTTCTACAGAGGCTTGGCTGCTTTTGGATGCAGTGGCAGTGCTTCTGAGGCTGCAACTGCCCCAGGCATAGGCAGAAACAAGCTTCTTTGAGAGCTTGTCTGGAGCCAGTGCCTTCCCCAGGGGAGAGGTGAGGCCCAACTCAGGTGGAATCCCTCCCTCAAGTAATTCAGGCTTGGTAACTTGAAGCCATTAAACCAGCCTACAACAGCTTAATTGAACACCATAAGTACACCGAACCTTGAGTAGAACATGAAATTTTGTTGCTTTGTCCAGAGTGATGCCCCAATAAATCCCAGAGTGATTTGAACAGTGAATAAAAAAGTGTTTGCAAAGTCTCCTTCAGGGAATGATGAGAAAGGGGGAAAATTCAACTTCCCCAAGTTGAATTCTTGATATTCTCACAAGCAGTGCAGACAATCAAAGCTATAGGCTGAGCCCCCAATCTTGGGGTTTGTTCATATGCAATTAACCCCATAAAAGATAGGTCAAGCCTACTTAAAATTAGGCCTAAGAGTCACCCCCAAGAGAGATTCTTTTGTTGCTCAGATGTGGCCTCTCCAGCCAACACAACAAGCAAACTCACCACCCTCCCCTTGTCTACATGTGACATGACTCCCAGGGGTGTGGACCTTCATGGCAACATGGGACAGAAATCCTAGAATGAGCTGGGACTTAGCATCAAGGGATTGAGAAAACCCTAGAATGAGCTGAGACTCAGCATCAGGGGATTGAGAAAACCTTCTTGATCAAAGAGGGGAAGAGTGAAATGAGACAAAATAAAGTGTCAATGGCTGAACAATTCCAAACAGAGTCAAGAGGTTACCCTGGAGGTTATTCTTATGCATTAAATAAATATCACCTTTTTAGTTAAGGCATAAAGGAGAAACTGGAGGGAAGTGCCTGAAAATGTAGAGCTGTGTTCCCATAGCCATGTTTCTTGAAGATGATTGTATAATGATAGAGCTTTCATGATGTGACTGTGTGATTGTGAAAACCTTGTGTCTGATGCTTCTTTTAGCTACTTTATCAACAGACAAATAAAACATATGGAATAAAGATGAATAATAGGGGGAACAAATGCTAAAATAAATTTAGAGTGAAATGCTGGTGATCAGTGAGGGGGAGGGATGTGAGTATGGTATGTATGAATTTTTTTCTATTTTTTTATTTCTTTTTCTAAATAGATGCAAATGTTCCAAGAAATGATCATGATGATGAGTAAGCAACTATGTGATGACATTGTGAATTACTGATTATATATGTAGAACAGAATGATCAAAAGTTATGAATGCTTGTGTTTGGTGTTTTTTTGGTATTTAAAAAAATAAATAAAACAAAACAAATTAATTTTAAAAATCAGCCTACAGCCTTTCCTCTGTCTCCACCATGCCCCCAGCAGGGAGAGTCTGCCAAAATTAAAGGTACCACATCATCTTATGCTGGTGGAACCTGGAGGCAGACAAGTGCCACATACTGGTCAGGATAAGAAAAACAGAGTCCAGAGACTTCATAGGAAAGTCTTTTAACTTGCTGAGTCTCACCCTCAGAGAAAACTGACACAGGTGACTCTTTCCTCCTGACAGGAGGCCAGTTTGGTCAGGGAAAATCCGGCTGGAGTCTATAATACCTTAGTAGACCCTCCTAAGGGTGGGGGGAGGGGAAGGCACCATACAGGCAGGGCAAGAAAGAAGAAAAGAGGAACTGAAAAATTCTTCTCTGTCAAATGAAACCTAAGCTAGTAGTCCAGAAAAAGCTGAGCTGAATGTCAAAGAACAGACAGACAACAAAATCATCCAGCAAGAAAACCCTAGGTAAAAGAAGTGAAAGCAATCTCCAGAATAAATAAATTAAGGTAATTAAATGCCTAGACGCCAGCAAATAATAACAAATCACACTAGGAAAATTGAAGATATGGCCCAGTCAAAGGAACAAACTAATAATTCAAATGAGATACAGGAGCCAGGCAATTAATTCAGAGTGTAGGAATAGACATGGAAAGCCTCATCAAAAATCAAAACAATGAACTGAGGGAGGATATAAAGAAGGCATGGAATGAACAAAAAGAAGAAATTAAAAGTCTGAAAAAACAAATCACAGAACTATGTGAATGAAAGGCACAGTAGAAGAGATGAAAAAAACAATGGAAACCTACATTGTTAGATTTTAGAGGCAGAAGATAGGATTAATGAACTGGAGGACAGAATATCTGAAATCTGACAAGCAAAAGAAAGTATAGGGAAAAAAATGGAAAAATATGAGCAGGGACTCAGGGAATTGAATGACAATATGAAAGCACAAATATACATGTTGTGGGTGTCCCAGAAGGAGAAGAGAAGGGAAAAGGAGGAGAAAAACTAATGGAGGAAATTATCACTGAAAATATTCCAACTCTTATGAAAGACTTAAAATTACAGATCCAAGAAGTGCAGCATACCCCAAAGAGAATAGATCCAAATAGACATATTCCAAGACACTTACTAATCAGAATGTCATTGGTCAAAGAGAAACAGAGAATCTTGAAATCAGCAAGAGAAAAGCAATCCATCACATACAAGGGAAGCCCAATAAGACTATGCATAAATTTCTCAGCAGAATCCATGGAGGTGAGAAGACAATGGGATGATATATTTAAATTACTAAAAGAGAAAAACTGTCAATCAAGAATTCTATATCCAGCAAAATTGTCCTTCAAAAATGAGAAGAAATTAAAACATTTTCAAACAAAAATCAGAGAGAATTTGTGACCAAGAGACTAGCTCTGCAAGAAATACTAAAGGGAACACTAAAGGAAGATGCAAAAATACTAAAGGAAGATGCAAAAAGACAGAAGAGAGAGGTGTGGGGAGAAGGGTGTAGAAAGGAAGACTATTAGTAAAGGTAAAAAGAAGAAAATTTAGATAGGACATATAAAATCCAAAAAGCAAAATGGTAGAAGAAAGTACTACCCATATAGAAATAACACTAAATGTTAATGGATTAAATTCCCTAATCAAAAGACATAGACTGGCAGAATGGATTGAAAAACAGAACCCATCTATATGCTGTCTACAGGAAACACATCTTAGACCCAAGGATAAACATAGGTTGAAAGTGAAAAGTTGGGAAAAGATATTTCATACAAATAACAATCAGAAAAGAGCAGGAGTAGCTATACTAATATCCAACAAATTAGACTTCAAATGTAAAGCAGTTAAAAGAGACAAAGAAGAATACTCTGTATTAATAAAAGGATCAATTCAACAAGAAGACATAACAACCATAAATATTTATGCACTGAGCCAGAATGCTCCAAAATACATGAGGCAAACACTGTAAACACTGAAAAGAGAAACAGACACATTTACCATAATAGCTGGAGACTTCAATTCCACACTCTCATCAATGGACAGAACATCTAGACAGAGGACCAATAAGGAAACAGAGAATTTGAATAATACAATAAATGAGCTAGACTTAATAGACATTTATAGAACATTACACCCACAACATGCAGGATACACTTTTTTCTCAAGTGCTCATGGATCATTCTCAAGGATAGACCATATGCTGGGTCACAAAGCAAGTCTCAATAAATTTAAAAACATTGAAATCATACAAAACATTTTCTCAGATCATAAAGGAATGAAGTTGTAAATTAATAATAGGCAGAGTGCTAGAAAATTCACAAATACGTGGAGGCTCAACAACACACTTTTAAACAACCAGTGGATCAAGGAAGAAATTACAAGAGAAATCAATAAATATCTCAAGGCAAATGAAAATGAAAACAGAACATATCAAAACATTTGGGATGCAGCAAAGGCAGTGCTAAGAAGGAAATTTATTGCCCTAAATGCCTATATCAAAAAAAGAAGAAAAGGCAAAAATCGAGGAATTACCTGTCCACTTGGAAGAAGTAGAGAAAGAACATCAAACTAACTCCAAAGCAAGCAAAAGGAAAGAAATAATGAAGATTAGAGCAGAAATAAATGAAATTGAAAACAATTGAGAAAATCAACAAAGACAGAAGCTGGTTCTATGAGAAAATCAATAAGATTTATGGACCCTTAGCAAGATTGACAAAAAGAAGAAGAGAGAGGTTTCAAATAAATAAAAAAGAATGTTGAATTTTGTCAAATGCCTTTTCTGCATCAATCAAGATGATCACATGATTTTTTTGTTTTGATTTGTTGATATGGTGTATTACATTAATTGATTTTCTTATCTAGAATCAGCCTTGCATACTGGGAATAAATCCCACTTGGTCATGGTTATAATTCTTTTAATGTGGTGGATTCAATTTGCAAATACTTTCTTGAGGCTTTTGGCATCTATTTTCATTAGAGAGGTTGGTCTGTAATTTCCTTTTCTTGTAGTATCTTTGTCAGCATTGGTATTATGGTGATGTTGGCTTCATGGAATAAGTTAGGTAATTTTCCCTTCTCTTCAATTTTTTTGAAGAGTTTGAGCAGGATTGATACTAATTCTTTCTTGAATGCTTGTGAGAATTCAAATGTGAAGCCATCTGGTCCTAGACTTTTCTTTTTTGGGAGCTTCTTGATAACTGATACAGTCTCTTCAATTGTGATTGATTTGTTGAGGTCTCTAATTCTTCCTGAGTAAATGTTGGGTGTTCATGAAGCTGTCCATTTCATCTACAATGTCTAGTTTATTAACATATAGTTGCTCATAGTATCTTCTCATTACCTTCTTTATTTCTGGGAGGTCAGTGGTTATACCTCCTCTTCGGTTTCTGATTTTATTTATTTATACTCTCTCTCTCTCTCTCTTTTTGTCAACCTAGCTAAGGAGCCAACAATTTTACTGATTTTCTCAAAGAACCATCTTCTGGTTTTGTTGATTTTCTCAATTGTTTTCATGTTCTCAATTTCATTTATTTCGCTGTAATCTTCATTATTTCTTTCCTTTTGTTTGCCTGGGGTTAGTTTGCTATTCTTTCTTTAGTTCCTCCCAGTGAACAGCTAATTCCTCAATTTTTGCTCTTCTTTTTTAATAAAGGCATTTAATGCAATAAATTTCCCTCTTACACTACTTTTGCTGAATCCCATAAATTTTGACATATTGTTTTCATTTTCATTTGCCTCAAGATTTTTGTTGATTTCTCTTGTAATTTCTTCCTTAATTCACTGGTTGTTTAAGAGTGTGTTGTTTAGCCACTAAATATTCATGAATTTTTTGGCCCTCTGCCTGTTATTGATTTCCAACTTCATTCCATTTTGATCCAAGAAAGTGTTTTCTGTGATTTCAGTCTTTTAAAATTTATAGAGACTTATTTAAGACATAGCATATCCTCGAGAATGATCCATGAGCACTTGAGAAAAACATGTATCTGGCTGTTGTGGAGCGTAAAGTTCTGGTAATGTCTATTAAGTCCAGTTCATTTATCATATTATTCAAATTTTCTGTTTCTTTATTTATCCTCTGTCCAGATGTTCTATCAATTGATGAAAGCAGGGAATTGAAGTCTCCAACTATTATGGTAGATGTGTCTATTTCTCTTTTCAGTGTTTTCAGTGTTTGCTTCATGTATTTTGAAGCACTCTGGCTTGGTACATAAATATTTATTATTGTTATGTCTGCTTGTTGAATTTTTCTTTTTATTAATACATAACATCTTTCATCTCTTAATTTTCTTACATATGAAGTCTAATTTGTTGGATATTAGTATAGTTAATCCTGCTCTTTTCTGGTTGTTGTTTGCATGAAATATCTTTGCCCAACTTTTACTTTCAACTTATATTTGTCCTTGGGTCTAAGATGTATTTCCTGTAGACAGCACATAGATGGGTCCTGTTTTTTAATCCATTATGCCAGTCTATGTCTTTTGATTAGGGAATTTAATCCATTAACATTTAGTGTTATTACTGTAGGGGTAGTACTTTCTTCTACCATCTTGCCTTCATCCAGCAAGAAAACCCTAGGTAAAAGAAGTGAAAGCAATTTCCAGAATAAACAAATTAAAGTAATTAAATGCCTAGATGCCAGCAAAAAATAACAAATCACACTAGGAAAATTGAAGATATGGCCCAGTCAAAGGAACAACCTTACAATTCAAATGACATACAGGAGCTGAAACAATTAATTCAGAATATATGAATAGACATGGAAAACCTCATCAAAAACCAAATCAATGAATTGAGAGAGGATATAAAGAAAGTAAGGAATGAACAAAAAGAACAAATCGAAAGTCTGAAAAAGCAAATCAAAGAACTTATGGGAATGAAAGGCAAGGTAGAAGAGATGAAAAAAACAATGGAAACCTACAATTTTAGATTTCAAGAGACAGAACATAGGATCAGTGAACTGGAGGATGGAACATCTGAAATCTGGCAAGAAAAAGAAAATATATGGAAAAATATGAGCAGGGACTCAAGGAATTGAATGACAATATGAAGCGCGTGAATATACGTGTTGTGAGTATCCCAGAAGGAGAATAGAAGGGACAAGGAGGAGAAAAACTAATGGAGGAAAATATCACTGAAAATTTCCCACTTCTTATGAAAGACTTAAAATTACAGATCCAAGAAGTGCAGCATACCCCAAAGAGAATAGATCCAAATGGACGTACTCCAAGACATTTACTAATCAGAATGTCAGAGGTCAAAGGGAAAGAGAGAATCTTGAAATCAGCAAGAGAAAAGCAATCCATCACATATAAGGGAAGCCCAATAAGACTATGCGTACATCTCTCAGCAGAAACCATGGAGGCGAGAAGACAGTGGGATGATATATTTAAATTATTAAAAGAAAAAAACTGCCAACCAAGAATTCTATATCCAGCAAAATTGTCCTTTAAAAATGAGGGAGAAATTAAAACATTTTCATACAAAAAATCACTGAGAGAATTTGTGACCAAGAGACCAGCTCTGCAAGAAATACTAAAGGGAGCACTGGAGACAGATATGATGACAGAAGAGAGAGGTGTGGAGAAGAGTGTAGAAAGGAAGACTATGAGTAAAGGTAAAAAGAAGGAATATTAGATATGACATATAAAATCCAGAAGGCAAAATAGTAGAAGAAAGTACTACCCGTGCAGTAATGACACTGAATGTTAATGGATTAAACTCCCCAATCAAAAGAAATAGACTGGCAGAATGGATTAAAAAACAGGACCTATCTATATGCTGTCTCTACTCAAAGGACATGAGGGCAAGGACACAAATGGACATTTGCACATCAATGTTTACAGCAGCATTATTTATAATTACCAAGAGATGGAAACAGCCAAACTGTCCATCAACAGATGGTTGGCTAAACAAACTGTGGCATATACATAAGTTGGAATATTATGTAGCTGTAAGACAGAATAAAGTTTTGAACTACGTAACAACATGGATGGACCTTAAGAACATCATGCTGAGTGTGATTAACCAAAAACAAAAGGACAAATACTGTATGGTCTCACTGATATGAACTGACATTAGTGAATAAACTTGGAATATTTCCTTGGTAACAGAGACCATCAGGAGATAGAAATAGGGTAAGATATTGGGTAATTAGAGCTGAAGGGATACAGATTGTGCAACAGGACTGAATATAAAAACTCAGAAATGGACAGCACAATATTACCTAACTGTAATACAATTATGTTAAAACACTGAATGAAGCTGCATGTGAGAATGATAGAGGGAGGAGGGCTGGGGGCATAAACGAAATCAGAAAGAAAGATAGACAATAAAGATTGAGATGGTATAATCTAGGATTGCCTAGAGTGTATAATGACAGTGACTAAATGTACAAATTTAAAAAATGTTTTTGCATGAGGAAGAACAAAGGAATGTCATTACTGCAGTGTGCTGAAAATAGATGGTAATTAAAACTTTAAAATTTAAACTTACGTGTGAAACTAAAGTAAAAAATGTTTATTTGGTACAAAATTTATATTTTGACTAGTGCATCTCCTAATATAACTTATGCAGATAGTTGGTTGAACACCTTAAGTACATGGAGCTTTAGATAGAACATGAGATTTTGTTGGTTTGTCTAGGTGATGCCCTGATAAATCCTAGAGTGATTTGATCAGTGAGTGGAAAAGTATCTGCAAAGTCCCCTAGGGGAATGGTGAAAGTGGGGGAAAACTCAACTTCCTTAGGTTGAATTCTTGATATTCTCACAAGCAGTGTGGACAACCAAAGCTATAGGCTGAGCCCCCAAGTTTCTTCATATGAAACTTAACCCCACAGGGGATAGGTCAAAGTCTACTTAAAATTAGGTCTAAGAGTCACCCCCAAGAGAACCTCTTTTGTTGCTCAGATGTGGCCTCTCTCTACAGCCAACACAGCAAGCAGACTCACCACCCTCCCCCTGTCTATGAGGGACATGACTCCCAGAAGTGTGGATCTTCCTGGCAACGTGGAACAGAAATCCCAGAATGAGCTGAAATTCAGCATCAAGGGATTGAGAAAAACTCTAGAATGAGCTGTGACCCAGCATGAAGGGATTGAGAAAACCTTCTCGACCAAAAGGGGAAAGAGTGAAATGAGACAAAGTGTCAATGGCTGAGAGATTCCAAACAGAATCGAGAGGCTATTCTGGAGGTTATTCTTATGCATTAAGTAGATATCACCTTGTTATCCAAGATGTAATGGAGAGGCTGGAGGGACCTGCCTGAAAATGTAGAGCTGTGTTCCAGTAGCCATGTTTCTTGAAGATGATTGTATAATGATATAGCTTTCACAATGTGACTGTAATTGTTAAAACCTTGTGTCTGATGCTCCTTTTATCTACCTTGTCGACAGATGAGTAGAATATATGGAATTAAAAATAAATAATAGGGGGAACAAATGTTAAAATAAATTTAGTTTGAAATGCTAGTGATCAATGAAAGGGAGGGGTAAGGGGTATGGTATGTAAAAAATTTTCTCTGTTTTTGTTTTATTTTTCTGTTGTGTTTTTATTTCTTTTTCTGAATAGATGCAAATGTTCCAAGAAATGATGATGATTGTGATGAATATGCAACTATGTGATGACGTTGTGAATTGCTGAGTATATGTGCAGAGTGGAATGAGCATGTGTTAGGAATGTTTGTGTTTCTTTCTTGTAATTTTTTTTAATTAATAAAAAAAAAAAAGAAATCATACGACTCAACAAGAAAAGAACAACATCCCAATTGTAAAATGGGCTAAAGATAGGAAAAAGCATTTTTCTGAAGAGCATATATAGATGGCTCAAAAGTACATGAAGAGATGTTCATTTTCATTAGCTATAAGGGAAATGCAAATCAAGACTTCAATGAGATACCACCTCACACCTGTAAGAATGGCTGCTATTAAACAGGAAACTACAAATGTTGGTGAAGATGTGGAGAAATCCAGACACTCATGCACTGTTGGTGGGAATGTATAATGGTGCAGCCGCTATGGAGGACAGTTTGGTGATTCCTTAGGAAACTAAACATCAAGTTGCCCTATGACCCAGCAATAGCACTATTTGTTATATACCCAGAAGAGCTGAAAGAAGTGACACAAATAGACATTTGCACACTGATGTTCATAACAGATTATTCACAATCACCAAAAGATGTAAACACACCAGTTGTTCATCCAGACAAGTGGATCAACAAAATGTGGTCTATACATATGACGGAATATTATGTAGCAGTAAGATGACATGATATACTGACACACAGGACAAGATGGATGAGGCTTGAGGACATAATGCTGAGTTAAATAAGCCAGATACAAAAGGACGGATACTGTATGACTCCACTTTTATGACCATAGTAAAAGTAAAATTGGAGGCTTATAATACAGAACATAGAGGACTTAGAGACACATAGAAGCTAGAGATCGGTGAGTGGTTAGCTAATGAAGTTGAACTCAAATGTAAAGGAATAGAAAGAAGTGAAAGTGATTCTCAACTGGATCTATAAGTAATATTGTCATATGGATGATGAACATGATTGAAAAGAGTTGTATAGACCTATGTATTTCACTGATTAACACTAGAAATATAAATAAGCTTTTGCAAGAACTACTTCAAAGATATGATTTGTGTACAAAGAGTGTTTAAGTTCAAAGTATGGGGGAAAGCTGCTATTGCATGCTATGGGCTGTTTTGCAGGAAAATGTCAGCAGTACCACAGCAACAGCAGGGGTAAATAATGAGGGATGGACAAGCGCCAAGGAGAGGTTTAGATTTCCTATTTGGTGAAGGTGTGTTTATTGGTTATCTTTCTCTTGGGAACAATGAAATTATCTAAAATTGAGAGTGTTGACAGACTGTGGACTTTGGGCATTATACATGAAGCCTAGTGAATGCAGGAGGCTGAAGGATGCACTGACTGAGAAGTAGATTGGTGAACAATGGTGTATACACATGATCGAACATTGTGCTGCTATAGAAAGGAACAAAGTCGTGAGGCATGCAACAGGGTGAATGAACCTGTGGGACGTTTGGTTAGGCAAAATAAGCCAGAAATGAGAGAACAATTATTGTACAGTCTGTTTTAGGAAATGCTTATAAGAAAACAAGGGCCTAGAATGTAAATTCTTACAGAAGACACATTTAGTCTGGAGTAGTAATTATTATTTCTGGATTTTGAGAGGCTGTTTTATATATTTATAACCTTATATTTAAAGATAAGAATGAAGCTGCTCAGGTTGGAATTAAAGTAATTCAGAACACAGGGGTAAGGAAAACACTGTCTATATTTTAGAACTGCACCTACTCTTTGAGACCAAAGGAAGAAATGTTTATTTTGTTTGGAACCTAAATTTTCTGTAGCGCATGATCTAACTCAATCTGTCCGGATAGATCATTTGAACAAATGAAATACAGGGAACCCAGAATAAGAATGAGGGCCTTTAATCCTGTATAGTTTAATGTAATGGATACATGCTAGAATATATGAGCCGCCAATCAAAAAGTATTGTCAAAGTCCCTTGAGGGATGGGAGAAAAAATGTGGAACTATTAAGCTTTATCAACAGGGAAACTCCTGATACTGTGTCAAACATTAGGGAACCCAAATCAATAGGCCAAGCCCTTGATCCTGAGGCTTATACTTGTGAAGCTGATGTATATAGTGGAAGAAGCTTAGACTACCTATAGGTATGGCTAAGAGTTACTTCTGGAAGACCTCTTTTGTTGCTCAGATGTGGCCTCAGTCTCTCTAAGCCCAAATCTGCAAGCAAAATCATTGCCCTCCCCCCTACATGGGACATGACATCCAGGGGTGAAAGTCTCCCTGGTGGCTTGGGAGAGGACTCCCAGGGATCCGTCTAGCCCTGGCACTGTGGAATCAACAATTACATCCTCACCACAAAGGGGGAAAGAAGTGTAACTAATAAAGTATCAGTCGCAGAGAGAGTTCAAATAGAGTCAAGAAGCTACTCTGGAGGTCACTCTTACACAAGCTGCAGTTAAACCTTGCTACTTATCACAACTTGCCATTCCTACCAATCCTAAAGAACACCTAGGGCAATACATAAGATTCCACAGTGGTCCCATGCACTAGGGTAAATTTCCAGAAACCTACAACTCCAGATAAGTCCTAAAACCTAGAAGGCTCAACCTCTTTCAGAACTAGTTCCATCCCCCTACCCCATATTATTGACAGTCCCTTCCAACATGAAAAAGTTAGAATTACCATAGCCCAAATACCCCTAAATAGTGGGAGAAAGATCACAGGTGTTGGTGGAGTTATACAGAGAAGGTAGGGCTTAACAAACAAAGATGATTCCTGAATGATTAAATTGATATTTCTTTTAGTCTCCAGTATCTGAGAGCAGCTAAAAGTAAAAACCTAAAATTGTGGAATTGTAACCCATGCCAAACTCTGAAATTTGTTCTAAACTAATTGCTGTGCTATGTTTTGAAATTTATTGCTTTTGTTATTTTTTTTGGAAAAAAAGTCAATTGTGATGATAAAAAAAATATTTAAGCCCTCTAGCCTCCTGTATTCTGGAGCAGCTAGAAGGAAAATTCTGAGAGGATCGTATAGTAGCCCATGACAAACTCTGGGATCTGTCCTGTAACTACTTGTTGATGAGTGCTTTGAAAACTATAGCATTTTCCTTCTTTGCTTTGAAAAGAAAAGTTTTTTAAAAATCTTAATATATCAAAGTGCCCTTTAGACTGCTGCAGGTGCAATGTTTTATGGCTTCAGCTTCCATTTTTGTCCTGACAGGATAGCAAATTTGACTGCTAACTCAAGGTCACGGAAGTGCTTATCCCATCACAACATTACCTTTTATTCTCAGGTCTCACCAAATGGCCTCAGGGATGTTTTAGAATAAAAACGAATTTTCAACTTAAACATCCTGAGGCAACTTTGATTGGGAAGACACATTCAGCCATACTCACTGGGACACACACACACACAATACACACACACACACACACACACACACAGCCCATCAAATCACCAATTAGATAGGATCACCAAAAAGCTTTCACATTTTGAAAAAATCAGTTCCATTCAAACTGGCTTGTCAGCTGGATTTCTAAAGATCAAGTGAACAGAGTAACTCTACCAACAACAGAGCAACTTTCTTCTCTCCAAGAGCAGAGCAACTCACCCTATTCCTTTAAAAATATATATAAGAATAAAGCCAGAAAGATGGCAGAATTAGGGAGCTGAAGTGCTTCTCCTTTTCTAAGACAGCTCGTGGATGGGCAGAAACTGTTTGAAACAATTCTTCTGGTATCATTGATCCCAGAAGAGCATTGTACAGCATCCAGAGAAGAGTGAGACAAAGAGGCTGAGATACTATGGCAAAAAACCATGAATGAATTGCTCAGCAGTGACGGCTGGCACCTCCACTTTCAAGGCTAGCCACCTCCTGTGGGAGGAGAGGGATTGAAAGCCAATTCTCCAAGAACACAGAGGCAGGCAAGGTTGAGTACTGATCATGGCTTTACTGGCAGTTTAGATAGCTGAGTCCTGGCTGTTTCAGCCCTCCCAGACAGACACAGCCATGCCACCGTTTCAACCCCACCCGCAGCAGGGGTGAAGGCAATGAAGATTCAAAGAAGTAGGGCCTACATAAGGCAGGATGAAAAGTTCTTTGAAGAGCACCTTCTGCTGGGCAACCTGGAAAACCCAGCTTCAGGGAGCTGTCAAAAGAGATTTTTGGCATCTGTCTTGACTATCTCCTCAGGGCTCTTTGGAAATGGTCTGCACCCCCTTCAGTGGAACTCTGGCCCTGTTTGACTGGGAAATCCTGACCTGGAAAATGCTCTCCAGCCTGGTGTTTCTCCCAGATTTTGCCCTCTGAGGAAAAGAAGGCAATGGCAATGAAAGGAGAGTAAAAGAATAATAACGATAACAGCAACAGCAGTAATATTATTAATAATAATAGAGGCAAAACAAAAACAAACAGAACAGATCAATAGATCAATATTTCTGGCAAAGAAAGAGAGCAAAGGAACCTTTCCCCTGGGGGTGAAAAAATTGCAAAATGGTGCAATCTTAAAAATTGTACAGTGTACCCAGAGAAGGAATCAAATGAAGAACAGCTGAAAAAATATGATCAATCAAATATAGACAATTCTAAAGGTCTAGAATAAGTTAAAACAAGTGTCAAAGAAGAACCTCAACATAAAGCCATCATGATAAACTCATCAAGATAATCAGATACCTAGACATCAGCAAATAATTACAAATAATACATAGAAACAGGAAGATACAGCCCAGTCAAATTTTAAAAATTAAAACTTGAGAGAAGAAACAGAATTTGGAACAACTAATCAAAGATGTTCAAACAAATCTCCTAAACCAATTCAAAAAGATGAAGGAAAATATGGCTAAAGACATAAAGGATATTAAGAAGAGACAGGGCATGCATCAACAAGAATTTGAAAGCATGAATAGAAAAATAAATTATGAGAATAAAAGACACAATAGAATAGATTAAAAATATGCCAGAGGTATACAACAGCAGACTTGAACAGGCAGAAGAAAGAATCAGAGAACTGGAAGAGAAGACAGTCTGAATCTCAGGAACAGAACAGATGGAGAAAAGAATGGAAACATTTGAGCAGGTGTCAGGGCATTGGATGACAGCACAAAGTTCACAACCCTATGTGCTGTGGGTGTCCTAGAAGAAGAGAAGGGGGAAAGGGCAGAAAGAATATTTGAGGAAATGATGGCAAAAAATTTCCAAATTCTTATGAAAGATATAAATATGCATGTCCAAGAAGTACAACATACTCCAAGCAGAATAAATCCTAATAGGCCTGTTCTAGACATATATTAATCAGAAAGCCAAATGCCAAAAATAAAGAGAGAACCCTGAAAGCAGCAAGAAAAAAGTGATTTGTCACATACAAGAGAACATACTAGGATTAAATTCTGATTTCTCATCAGAAACCATGAAAGTAAGAAGGCAGCGGTATGATACATTTAAAGCATTGTAAGAGAAAAACTGACAGTCAAAAATATTTTATCTTGCAAAACTGACCTTCAAAACTGAGGGAGATTTTTAATATTCACTGATAAACAAAAACTGAGGCAGATGCCAGCATAATTGAAAGGAGGAATAGACATTTCTACAATAATAACTGGAGATTTCAATACACTATTTTAATCAACAGATAGAACAACCTTAACAGCACACCTGGATGAATTAAAAAAAGAGCAACAAACTAATCCCAAAGCAAGCAGAAGGAAATAACAAAGGTTACAGCAAAACAGAATGAAATTGAGTATAAAACAAAGAGAGAATTAACAAAACCAAACCTTAGTTATTTGAGAAGATCAATAAAATTGACAAAGCCTTAAAGTGACAAAGAAAATAAGAGAGAACATGCAAATAAATACAATCAGAAATGAGATTATATCTTCTTATGATCTTTTATATTTCCAAAGAAATAAAAAATTATAAAAGGATATTATGAATAACTATATGCCACCAAATTAGACAACTTAGATGAAATGAACAAATTCCTAGAAACACATGAACAATCTACTCTAACTCTAGCAGAAACTGAAGACATCAATAGACTGATTACAGTAAAGAAATTGAATCAGTTATCAAAAGCCTCCCAACAAAGAAAAACCCGGGGCCAGATGGATTCACAGGTGAATTCTACTGATCATCCCAAGGAGAATTAATACTGATACTGCTCAAACTCTTCCAAAAATTGAAGTAGAGAGATCACAACCTAACTTACTCTATGAAGCCAATATCCTGCTTATAACAAAGCCAAAGGTATTACAAAAAAAGGAAATTACAGGCCAATTTCTCTAATAATTATAGATGCAGAAACCTTCACCGAAATACTTGCTGATTGAATCCAATAGCACAGTCAATGAATTATATACCATGATTAAGTGGGTTTTTATTCAGATATGCAAGGGTGGTTCAACAGAAGAAAATCAATTAATGTAATGCACCACATTAACAAAGTGAGAAAAAACACACCTTCATCTTGGTAGATGCAAAAAAGGCATTTGACAAAATCCAGCATCCTTTCTTAATAGAAAGACTCAGAAAGCTAAGAAGAGAAGGAAACTTTCTCAATGTGATAAAGGGCACACATGAAAGATGCACAATTAACATTGCACTCAATAGTGAAAGAGTGAAAACTTTCCCTCTAAGATCTGGAACAAGACAAGGATGCCCACTATCACCATTGTGCTGGAAATTCTAGCTAGAGCACTTAGGCAAGAAAAAGAAATAAAAGTCATTCAAATTGGTAAGAAAGAAGTAAAAATTTCACAATTTGCTAATGAAATCTAATAAATGAGTCAGCAAAGTGGTGGCATACAAGATTAACATGGAAAACCAATAGTGTTTCTATACACTAGTAATGAGCAATCTAAGAAATAAATCAGAAAAAAATCCATTTACAGTGACAACTAAAAGTACAAAATAGCTAGGAATACATCTAACCAGGACTATCAAGAACTTGTACACAGAAAACTATAAAACATTGCTAAAAGAAATTAAAAAAGACCTAAATAAATGGAAGGACATTCCATGTTCATGGATTGGAAGATTAAATATTAATTTTATCAAAATTGATTTATAGATTCAATCCAATCCTAATCAAAATCCCAACAGCCTATTTTGTTATTGGAAAAGCCAATTATCAGATTTATTTGGAAGGTTAAGGAGCCCTGGATAACCAAAAATATCTAAAAAAAATAAAAAGAAGAAGAAAGTTGCAGGACTTATACTTTCTGTCTTTAAAGCATATTACAAAGCTATAGTGGTGAAAAACACAGGGTACTGGTATAAAGATAAACATATTGACTAATGGAATCAAATTGAGTGTTCAGAAACATACCATCACATCTATGGTCAATTGTTATTCAACAAGGTTATCAAGTTCACTCAACTAGGATAGAAAAATCATTTTAATACATTGTGTTGGGAGAACTGGTTTTCCACTTATAAAAGAATCAAAGAGAACCACTATCTCACATGTTATTCAAAAATTAACTCAAAATTGATCAGAGACCTAAGTATAAGAAACAGGACCATAAATCTCCTAGAAGTAAATGTAAGGAAGCACTTTTTAAGATCTTGGGAAGGCAGTGGTTTCTTAGATTTGATACCTAAAGAACAAACAACAGAAGAAGAAATAGATAAATAGGTCTTTCTCAAAACTAAAAAATTGGGGGCTTCAAAGGACTTTTTCAAGGAAGTGAAAAGACAACTTACGCAATGGAAGAAAAATATTTGGAAACCACATATCTGATAAAGGTTGAATATCCAGATTATAAAGAAATTCTTCAATTCAACAATAAAAAGACAAATATCACAATGAAAAATGAGCTTGAACACACATTTTTCCAAAGGGGAAATACAAATGGCAAAGAAGCACATAAAAAGAGGGTCAACATCAGTAGCTACTGAGGAAGTGCAAATCAAAACCACAAGACATCACTGCACTCCTACTAGAATGGTCACTATTAAAAAAACAACAACAACAGAAAACTACAAGAGAATGTGGAGAAACAGGAACACTCATTTACTGCTGGTGGTAATATATAAAATGGTGCAACCACTGAGAAAGACAGTTCGGAATTTCCTCAAGAAGCTAAGTATAGAATTGCCATATAATCCAGCAATCCCACTACTAGATACATACCTAGAAGAACTGAAAGCAGGGACTCGATGTTCATAGAAGCATTATTCACAATTGCTAAAGGATGAAAGCAACCCAAGTTGTATGTGTGTGTGTATACATACAATATCCCATATATATATAACGATATTCTATGTATATGATGGAATATTATTCACTTGTGAGAAGGAAGTCTTATGGATGCAACAACATGGATGAACCCCAAGGACATTCTGTTCAGTGAAATAAACCAGACACAACAGGACAAATACAGTATGCTGTCCCTGATATGAATTAATTATAATAAACAAACTCATCGAGTCAGAATCTAGAATATAGGTTGTCAGCAAATAGAATGAGAGTAGAGAAAGGGGAACTGATGCTTAATTTGTGCAGAATTTCTATTTAGGTTGATACTAAACGTTTGGAAATGGATGGTGGTGATACTAGCACATTATTCTGAGTATAATTAACAACACTGAATTCTATTGATGAATGTGGTTCAAAGGGGAAATTTTGGGTCATATCAGAAGACAAAATATGAGGCTGTATAAGATAATTAACCCTGTTGTGGACGATAAACTGTAGTTTAAAGCACAAATATAAGAATGTTCTTTCATGAATTATAACAAATGTACAACACTATTACAAGCTGTTGATAATAAAGTGGTATATGGGGAAAAAATACACCTAGTGCAAACTATGGGCAGAGTAGTTTAACATAATGTTTTAATATTCTTTTAGCAATTATAACAAAGGTACCACACTAATGCAAAATATCAATAATAGGGGACTGTATGGAAAAATTGCATATTTTACATGACTTTTTTGTAAACTTGCAACCTCTCTAATAAAATAATAACAATAACTTTTAAAAACACATTAAGTGAAAGAAACCAGACAAAAAGTGCTACATATTGTGTGATTACAGTTATATAAAATAAATGTATAGAGTCAGAATTAAATTAGTGATTATTAAGGACTGAAGAGGTATAGAGGGATTGAAAGGTGACCACTAATGAGTATGTGGTTTTTCTTTTTGCAGTAATGGAAATATTCTAAAATTCATTTTCATGATGAATGCAAAACCCTGTGATTTTACTAAAAGCCACTGACTGCACAAGTTAAATGGATAGTATGGTATGTGACTATATTTCAATAAGACTGATTTAAAAATATTTAGCTCCAAAAGTCCACATATCACATGCTCTCATTTCTATGAAATGTCCAGAAAAAGCAAATCTATTGAGACAGAAAGATTTGTGTTTGCCTAGGGAGGTTAACTGTAAATCGGCATGTGGCATCTTACCGGGCTGATGAAAATATTTTAAAACTGGTTGTATAACTCCACAAATTTACTAGCATCATGCAATTGTACACTGAAAACAGGTCAATTTATGGTATGTAATTTAAACCTTGATAAAACTGTTTTTATGAAGTTTATCTTATTATTCCATACGGCTGTTGCATAATATTTTGTAAAATTAGAGTCTGTCCAGTCAGAACAGCAGGTTGCCAGTAATCAGCCTGGAAATGCTACTTTGCAGTGTGTATTGGCAACAGCAGTGGGTGGGCGTAACCCTTACAGAGGAGCTTAAATTTCTGTATTAAGAAATAAAGCCATCCAAATATGAGAAGAAAACCTAAGATGATTTTGGAGATGTTTGAATCCATAAGTCATAAAAGAAATCACTATAAACCAGCAAAGGATGTGAACGGTTTACAGGATACCAAGTCAACATCAACAAGGAAGTAATGTGCAGCTTTGCTACTAGTTCATAAAAAGCCCAACTCTAAGAAGATGTCATTTTGCACCTATCAGACTGGCAAGTACTTACAATGGAGCCCCTATTTATTTTTGGTAAGATGGTACAACCACGCAGACTTCCTGGAGGGCGGTTTGGATCTAGATGGTAAAATTCTGACCCAGAGCGTCCATGCCTTGAAACTTATCCTAGGGACTATCGGCCCAGAAACCCAAAGAAGAGATGTGTTTACTTGTCAGTGATGGTAAAAACTGGATATTAACAAAATGTCCAGTAAGAGGCAGAATGCTTAAATAAGCTAAAACCCAGCCATGCTGGTGTGCTTCAAAACAACGCTCTGCTGGGTTTGAGCCTGGAGACCTCACTTCTGTTCCAGCCACACGAAGGACTCTCTACGGCTTCATGAATCCCTAGCCCCGTATATCTGGCTCCTGTCATCGCGCCGTTCCAGGGTTTTGTCATTTTTCTTTATTTCTTAACACTCTTTCCTCACTGTCTCCACACAGGAGGGCCTTCACTCATTGCGTGTTTTTTTTTTTTTTTCCTAAACCCACCCTCATAAGAAAGTGACAATGGAGATGCTCCAAGTTCCATGGGTGGGAAATTGGACAGAAGAAGAGGGAGAGCAGACAAGCTGCGGGATCGATCCAGGTGCAAGAACCCCCTCAAACCTGGTGCAGTGCTCACAAAACAGCGGCAATCCAAGCCTCTGGTACTGGCAGGCCGATGCTTCCCTCAGGTACTCTGGGAAATTAAGAAAAAGAGAGAGAGAGAAATAGACTATGAAGAACTTTTGTGGAGGGGGGGAAGTGAGGAAATTCTTTTTGTATCTGTGTTATTCACATACTTCATGGCAATCGATTCTGCTTTGTCCCTGAAAAGCTTTCAGCAGAGCAGACAACATGAAGCTTTGGCTGTTTTCTTTGTTCAAGGTTAACTTTTTACAAGTTTGATTTCCTCCTACTCACCCAGCTCTGCCACAGAGCCGTGGCCTATAAAGCATTCCAGAGCAAAATGAAATGAAATGAAATAAAGCCTCTATTGTCTGCTCCCAAGCTTCTCTTATTGGCATTTTAAAGCAATATTCAACTCTCCTATAGATGTAATTTTTCCATCAGTTATTCTGCCCCAGGTAGAACACAAAGTGCAGAGAGGAAGACAGGGTGAGAAGCCTGCCTTGAATCATCTCTATACTGATATCTATCAAGGTTCAGTTATGAGCATCCCTTCCCCCTTTGCTGCAAAGACTTTTTTTTTCCTTCTGCAAACCTGACATGAAGCCAAAGACTCCCAGTGAGGAAATATTTTCCTTTAACTGTGCAAAGTTCAGACAAAAATGTGGTAAGGGCATTCTATTTTTCAACGCATATTAATCTCGATTTTGCTCCCCCACAGAGCCTCTTGAAAAGCAGTGGGAGTCAATGCAACGCTTCAGTGCAGGTTTCTGGCAGACACGTCCCAGGGCTCTGTGGAGCTGCAATGACACAGTGGTCAAGGGCGGAATTACACAGCTCACAGACCTCAGCCAGCCCCGTGCATGCTGTTCTCTTCTCTCAGCAGTCATTTCTTACCATGTCTTCTCAGGCTCTGGAAGGGAATCCGCTAATGGGTTCATTTTAAATGTCAGCCAGCGTTAGCCCAGCATGAATGCCCCTATAAGATTCCAATAATTTGCATCTGTGAAACTCGATGAAAATTAATGTCCAGGAACGGAATAATTTGCTTTTGTTTTATATGTCAATTAAAAAAAAAATTTTTTTTAAACCATGGCCCCTTCTTTTCTGCGAGAAGACAAGGATGGACCTTAATTTTTTTGACAAGCGTGAATGTGGCATTTTCCTCCCCACTTCTCTCTGCCACCATCCAATATGTACATCTGCATTAAATAGCTTATAAATATGATTACTTTCCCAATCTAAGAAAAAAAATCTATAGAGTGTTTACCAAACCATATAACCAGACCTATTACTGTGTCTTTCTATGGTTTAATTCTTATTATATAAGGGGCTCCTTTCACTTAAAATCAGTTACTTCCTTTATTACGGTCAGGGGGGCACTTAGTTTTGTATCTCAGTGATTAAATTGTCAAGCCTGAACTAATACAAAAAATTGGTATAATCACTACTGTTTGAGAATGAGTCCAGGACGGATGTCCAATAAAGGTCTATGTTGTAAAGAAATTTAATGTATAAAAAGATTATGAAAGAATATGAAAATAGATCCATTTCAGTACTGCCATAAAGCAGTTTGTTTTTAATGTATTTTTAACCAAACTACCCACTCCCATTCCCCAGCTACTTCAAGCCAGTCCACCCAGTTAGTGCTGGGAAGTCTAATGGTAAGAGTCTCATATTAAAATGCACACCCTTACGGTGGTGTGACGGTGGCTCAGTGGCGGAGTTCTCACCTGCTAGGCTGGAGACCTGCGTTCGATTCCCAGCACCTGCCCATGCAAAAAAAAAAAAACCCTCACACTTAAACTTATATGGTCACTGAAGAATTAAGATTCACTTGCAGAAGAATTCTGCTAGTAGTGGTTATGTTTTCACAGAAAAAAAAATGAGAGTCACTTTTAATGCTTTGAGTTTATGCTATTCTCAAATAACGTGTAAAGCTGCTTTTTCAAATCTTAGATAAAGCTTTTGGATTATCCATTATTGTGTACAGTTCAACCCTAAGGCAAAGAAGGAAGGAAAAATTAGGATTTCTTTTTAATTTAAATCTTGTTGTTAAATCATAGGAAGTAACTGAGTTCTGGAGTAAGGAGTCAGGAAATAGTGAAGGGAGAAAAGTAATATTTTAAATTAATACCCCTCTATAATTTTCCCGAAATCTGTTTTTAGCAGACATTAGAAAATCAAGTACATTTGGTAGGTTGTTTACCTGCTACTGTTTGGAGTACATTGAAATCATTCAAATGGCAGTTGAATCAACTATACTTAAAGTAAGTAGGGGGTGTATATACTTTTTTTAAAAAAGGCTTTTGAAATAGGATAACTAATGTTTAACTATTATGCATAACTTCTCTTTTATCCTTAAGAAACTCTTGAAATTCACAACTCAATTTTGTCCCTATGACACTGTTTATTAACTATAGGTTTTTAAGTTTTGATTCTGTCTCTCCCATCTGAAAATTTGCAGTGAATAATTAACATTACTATTATTAGCTATAATAATAAATGTGTATTGAGAAGTTAGTTTTCTAAATTCTATTCTTGTCTTACAGGTGCCAGTGTAAAAGGAAAAAATTCATAAAAGAAAATAATCATCTCTAGCTAAAATGGGATGCTTGAGTCTGACGCACTATACAGATGGGCTTATGTTCCTTAACCTTAAGAAATGGAGAAGACTCCGTGTGATGATGAAATTTGAAAAAATTTACAATTTCTTTTTAAAATGACACACTTTCTTGTCATTACACTTTAAATATAATTGGAAATGTTTCTTGCATTTTTAGATTAAACTGCATCTTTAAAATATTTATCTATTGCCTTTCAAAATAGAATTGAGAGTGATTCATGATTTTCAGAAGTCAAAATTCTCTTTATACCTATACCAAAAGTCAAAAAATATTAAGCAAATTTTATGAATTGAAATAACTCCATTACTTAATAACATTGAAGTATTGTTGTCGGTTAAATACCAGGTATTTATCTTTAATTTTTAACGTTGAATGAATTTGTCCTGCAACTAAAATGATAGGGATATTTTGCACCACAGATCTAGAAAGCTTTCATAGTCATTCTTTATCAACAGAGAAGAAATCAGAAGCAATTTTAGCATGTGTAATTTTTGATGTAGCACCAAGATTTTCCCAGTATTTTGCAACTGGCCACAGAGTTGCTTGACCTGCCTGGCTCTGTCTCACTTGGGTAGAGATGATCTGTCAAATCCATCAAATCCTGATTGGAATAGATCACTGATGGAACATGAGGATTAGGGCTATCTTTCTATAAGAGATGCTGTAATCATGAAGAGAGGTTATTGCTGGCTGGGAGCTCAAAAGAGACAAACCCCACTGCACGCAATCAACAGGAGCTCTCTGCAATGCAGCAGACATTGAAAAACAGTACCATTCACACCCACCACATCCAATGAACATTAGAAAGGTATGTTTCTTATTGTGAATTACTGTTTATATATGTAGAACAGAATGATCAAAAGTTAAGAATGTTTGTGTTTATTTGGTATTTTAAAAAATTTTAAATTAATAAGAAATAAGAAAAAAATATATATATCTAAAGGCTTTCAGTTAATGCAAAAAGTAAGTGGAAAGGGAGAAAATGGATTTTTAAGAGCCCAAGAGCTGTAAGTGCCTTTCCACTTTCTTAAAGCAACATGTAGCAAAATATGTTAGGTTAAGCAATGCAGGTTACTCAGAGAGAGTAACTGGTGTACTTGGAATTTCATGTTTCTCTAAATCCTGCTATAAAATTTATAGCTAGAGTGCCTGGGTTTGCCCAAGACTGTCATTTCCTGGGACATTGGAATTTCAGTTTAGAATTGGGGCAGTCCCGGGAAAACCAGGACAGTTGGTCACTCTTGTTATAACAGAGAATTTTCAAACCCAAAGGGAGAAGAGAGTTCATCTAGTTCGTGATTTTCCTCTCCAGCTGCAGAGAATTATCTGGGGGTGGGGGGTGGGAGGGTCAAAAAATAAAGAAAGGTATGTTTAACACTCATACAAAGTACTGCTGGAACATTTTAACAAAAATAATACATTTATTTGGGAAGGTTGTGGGTTGTGACATAAAATTGCCTCTTTTTTTTGAAAGAGTGCTTCAGTTTAATTGAAACGCAATGTTTTATTTTGGCTCCTATAGAGTGCACAGTTATCTTGTAAAGGTAATGTTCTAATTTTGCTTTAAAATATAAATTATATTATTCTATTCATAAAAATAAATATGGATAGGTATATTATATAATTATTTCTCAAGCATTGTAAACTTGGACTTGGAAAAGCCCACAAATTGGGATTTTACTGGGTCAAAAGCCAATAAGAGAAGCTGGTCATAACTCTAGCCTTGTTGAGTGTTTTAACATAAGGATGTACAATTCACCTCACTTTAAGAATATATTGCTGGAATATATTGTACTAGCACAATATTGCATGACATAAATGATTTAAAATGCATTTTTCCTGAACCATCATTACTGAGGCATTTTTCTTTTCCTCTGACCCTTTAGAAAATTGACTTTTTTATTTTCTACTAAATTTCTGTTTTCTTTCAGTTCTCCGATGAAACAGGACCACTTTTTAAATATATATGTTCCATCATGCAGTTAAGCCTGTGCACCCTAATTGAAAGAAGATGTAAAATATGACAAGTCAATATACAAACCTAGCTTCTGAAATGTATAGAGCATTACTAGTGAGTAACAGATCCCCTTGAGCAAAATGTTCTGATGACAGAAAAGCCAAAAAGCTACTTTCAATATGGTCAGAACCATGCTACATATTACCAATAGAATAGATTCTGCTAGGTGTAGAATTACAGTACACCATTTACTTTTTTTCTTTTTTAACTTTTTTTTTATTATATAGTATAACATATACACAAAGCAAAGAAATTAAAAAAACAATGGTTTTCAAAGCACTCTTCAACAAGTAGTTACAGGACAGATCCCAGAGTTTGTCATGGGCTACCATACAATTTTCTCATATTATGCCTTCTAGCTGCTCTAGAATATAGGAAGCTAGAGGGCTTAAATATTTTTTATCCTCACAATTGACTTTTTTCCTTTTTTTTCTAAAAAAAATAACAAATATACAAAAAGGCTATAAATTTCAAAGCACAGCACAACAATTAGCTGTAGAATATATTTCAGAGTTTGACATGGGTTACAATTTCACAATTTTAGGTTTTTACTTCTAGCTGCTCTGAAATACTGGAGACTAAAAGAGATATCAGTTTAATGATTCAGCATTCATATTCATTTGCTAAATCCTGTCTTCTCTGTATAATTCCACCATCACCTTTGATATTTCCATCCCTCTCTTTAGGGGTGTTTGGGCTATGGCAATTCTAAATTTTTCACATTGGAGAGGTCTGCCACTAATATGGGGTAGGGAGATGGAACTATCTAATGTTCTGGAGAGGCTGAGCTAGGTTTCAGGACCTGTCGGGACCAGGGACCCATCTGGAGGTTGTCTAAATTGAAGTTTGAGTAAAAGCAACCTTCAGAGTAGCCTCTTGACTCTATTTGAAGTCTCTCTGCCACTGATATTTTATTAGTTACACTTCTTTTCCCCCTTTTGGTCAGGATGGAATTGTTGATCCCACGGTACCAGGTCTGGATTCATCCCTGGGCTCCTCTCCCATGTCACCAAGGTGACTTTCACCCCTGAATGTCATGTTCCATGCAAGGGGGAAGGGCAATGATTTCACTTGCAGAGTTGAACTTAGAGAGATTAAGGCCACATCTGAGCAAAAACAGAGGTCCTCCAGAAGTAACTCTTAGGCATGCCTAATGGTAGTCTAAGCTTCTCTGTTACCTACATAAGCTTCACAAGAGTAAGCCTCATGATCGAGAGTATGACCTATTGATTTGGGTGTCCCTGAAGTTTGACACAGTATCAGGGGATTCCCTGGTGGTAAGGTTTAATAGTTCTGTATTTTTTTCTCCCATCCCTCAGGGAACTTTGCCAATATTTTTTTATTATCTGCTCAATATACTTTAGGATGTATCCAGGCATTACAATAATCTATACAGGATTAAAGGATCTCTTTCTTATTCTGGGCTCCCTGTGCTTCGCTTGTTCAAATGAGCCATAGAGATAGGTTGAATTATATTACGCACTACAGAAAATTTCAGTTCCAGATCAAACAGAGCTTTCTTTCATTGATCTCAAAGAGTGTGTGTGGTTCTAAAATATAGACACTGTCTTCCTTACCCCTATGTTCTGAATTACTTGAACAGCCTCTCAAAATCCAGAAATAATAATCACCACTACAGACTTAATGTGTCTGCTCTAAAACCTTACAATCTAGGCCCCTGTTTTCTTATAAGCATTTTCTAAAGTTGACCACACCATTCTTGTTCTTTTGTTTCTGGCTTATTTTGTCTCACCAAATGTCACACATATTCATTCACATCTTTGCGTGCCTCATGACTTTGTTCCTTTTTGTAGCAGCACAACCTTTGTTCATAAGTATACACCAACATTCGTCAATCTATTTCTCCATCAGTGTGTCCTTCAGCCACCTGCATTTATTGGGCATCATGTGGAGGGCCCAAAATCCACAGTCCATCAACATTCTCAATTTTAGATAATTTCATTGTTCCCAAGAGAAGGAAAACCAATAAACACACTCTCGCCAAAAGGGAAATCTAAACCTTCTTTTAACTAACTCGTGTCCCTCCCGCCATTATTTATCTCTGCTGTTGCTGTGGTAATGCTGATGGTTTCCTTTTGAACATAGCTCATGATCACAAGATAGCAGTTTTCCCCCTGTACCATGGACTTAAACACTCTTTGTACAAGAATCATATCTTTGAAGTAATTCTTGCAAGAACTAATTCATATTTCTAGTATTAATCAGTGGGACACTTAAGTCTATACAATCCCTTTCAACCTTGTTCATTTTCAATATGGTAATATTACTTCTAGACGCACTAGAGAATCACTTTCACTCCTACCTATTCCCTTACATTGGAGTTCAGCCTCATTACACATATCTTCAGCTTCTAGGTATCTCTAAGTTCCCTATCTTCTGTATTATAAGTGTCTGATTATACCATTATGCTGGTCATAAAAGTGGAATCATGCAGTATCTGTCCTTTTGTGTCTGGCTACTTGGTGGGTCATAGGGCAACACAGTATTTAGTTTCCTAAGGAACCACCAAACAGTCTTCCATTGTGACTGCAACATGCATACATTCCCACCAGCAGTGCATAAGTGTCCCAGTTTCTCCTCATCCTCTCCAACATTTATAGTTTCCTGTTTGTTTAATAGCAGCCATGCTTATAGGTCTGAGGTTGTATCTCATTGTAGTCTTAATCTACATTTCCCTTATATTCAATGAAAATAAGCATCTCTTCATGTGCTTTTGAGCCATCTGTATTTGCTCTTCAGAAAAAAGCTTATTCATATGTTTAGCCCATTTTATAATTGGGTTGTTTGTTCTTTTGTTGTTGAGCTGTATGATTTCTTTGTATATTCAGGAAATCAAACCTTTGTCCAATATGTAATTTCCAAATATTTTCTTCCACTGAGTTGGCTGCCTCTTCACCTTTTTGACAAAGACTTCTGAGGTGCAGAACCATTTGATTTTGAGGAGTTCCCATTTAACTATTTTTTCTTTCGTTGTGTGTGCTTTGGGGTATAAAGTTTAGGAAGCTGCCTCCTATTACGAGGTCTTGAAGATATTTCCCTACATTTTCTTCTAGAAGCTTTATGGTGCTAGTTCTTATATTTATGTGTTTGATCCACATTGAGTTCATTTTTGTATAGGGTATATGTTTGGGGTCCTTTTCATTATTTTGGCTATTGATATCCAGTTCTTCCATGCCCAATTATTGAAAACACTATTTTGTTCCAGTTCAGAGGATTTGGGGGCCTTGTCAAAAATCAATTGACCATAGATTTGGTGGTCTATTTCTGCACTCTTAGTTCGATTCCATTGGTCAATGCTTCTATCTTTGTGCCAGTACCATGCTGCTTGACCACTTTGGCTTTATACGAGATTTTAAAGTCAGGGAGTGCTAATCGTCCCACTTTGTTCTTCTTTTTTTAAGATGCTTTTAGCTATTCGGGGTCTCTTTCCCTTCCACATCAATTTGGTAATTATCTCTTCCAAATCTTCAATGTATATTGTTGGAATTTTGATTGGTCCTGTGTTGAATCTGCAGATCAATTTGGGGAGAATTGACATCTTAACTATATTTAGCCTTCCTGTCCATGAGCAGAGAATGTCTTTCAACCTGTTTAGATTTCCTTTGATTTCTTTTAACAACGTTATGTAGTTTGTTGTGTACAAGTTCTTTATATTCCTAGTTAAGTTCATTCCTAAGTACTTGATTCTTTTAGTTGCTATTATGAATGGAGTGTTTTCCTTAACTAGCTCATTGCTTGTAGAGATGTTACTGATTTCTGCACATTAATTCTATAACCTGCCACTTTGCTAAATGTATTAGTTCAAGTAACTTTACTGTAGATTTCTCAGGATCTTCCAGGTATAGTATCATATCATCTGCAAATAATGAGAGCTTTACTTCTTCCTTTCCAATTTGGATGCCTTTTATTTCTTTGTCCTGCCTGATTGCTCTAGCTTGAACTTCTAGCACAATGTTGAACAATAATGGTGACAGTGGACATCCTTGTCTTGTAGCTGATCTTAGGGGGAAAGCTTTCAGTCCCTCTCCATTGAGTACGATGGTGGCTATCAGTTTTCATATATTCCCTTTAACATATTGAGGTAATTCCTTTGATTCCTATCTTTTGGAGTGTTTTTATCGGGAAAGGATGCTGAATTTTGTCAAATGCTTTTTCAGCATCAATCAAGATGATCATGTGATTTTCCCCTTTTGATTTGTTAATGTGCTGTATTACATTAATTGATTTTCTTGTATTGAACCACCTTTTCATTCCTGGTATATGGTTTATAATTATTTTAATGTATTGTTAGATTCAATTTGCTAATATTTTATTTAGAATTTTTGCATCTATGTTCATTAGGGAGATTGGCCTGTAGTTTTCCTTTCTTATAGCATCTTTACCTGGTTGTTGTATTAAATGATATTAGCTTCATAAAATGAGTTAGGTAGACTTCCTCTTTCCTCAATTTTTTGGAGAAGTTTGAGCAGGATTGATGTTAGCTCTTTTTGGAATGTTTGATAAAATTCCCCTGTGAAGACATCTGGCCCTGAGCTTTTCTTTGTAGGAAGATTTCTGATGACTGATTGAATCTCTTTCCTTGTGATTGGTTTGTTGAGATGTTCTATTTCTTTCTGAGTTAATGTAGCTTGTTTTTGAGTCTCCAGGAATTTGTGCATTTCATCTAAGCTGTCTAGTTTGTTGGTGTAATTGTTATTCATATATCCACTTATGGTTTCTTTCATTTCTTCAGGGTCTGTAACAATATACCCCTTCTCATTTCTGATTTTCTTTATTTGCATACTCTTTTTTTCATTGTCAGTCTTGCTAGTGGCCCATTAATTTTATTGATTTTCTCAAAGAACCAACTTTTGGTTTTATTGATTCTTTCTATTCTTCTTTTTTTCCCCCATTCATTTATCTCTGTTTTAGTCTTTGTTATTTCTCTTCCTCTTTTTGCTGTAGGGTTAGTTTGCTATTCTTTCTTGAGTTCCTCCAGGTATGCTGTTAAGTCCTTGATTTTTGGTCTTTCTTGCTTTTAAAGGCATTTGAGGCAATAAATTTCCCTCTCAGCACAGCCTTTGCCAAATCTCATAAGTTCTGATAAGTTGTATTCTCATTTTCATTCATCTCCAGATAGCTATTGATTTCTCTACCAATTTCTTCTTTGACCCACTGGTTGTTTAAGAGTATGTTATTTAATCTCCATATATTTGTGAATATTTTCATTCTTTGGTGGTTATTGAGATCCAGCTTTATCCCATTGTGATCAGAGAAAGTGCTTTGAATAGATTCAATGTTTTCAATTTATAAAGACTTTTTTTTGTGCCCCAGCATATGATATATCCTGGAGAATGTTCCATGAGCACTAGAGAAGAATTTTATATCCTTGTACTTTGGGGTGCAATGACCTATATATGTCTGTTAGGTCTAACTCATTTATCAAGTTATTTAACTTCTCTATTTCTTTGTTGATCTTCTGTCTGGTTGTTCTATCTATAGAGGAGAGTGGTGTATTGAAGTCTCCTACTATTATTGTTGAAACATCTATTGCTCCCTTCAGTTTTGCCAATGTCTGTCTCATATACTTTGGAGCTCCTTGATTGGGAGCATAAATATTTATGATTTTTATATCTTCTTGGTGAATTGACCCTTTAATTAGTATATAGTGTCGTCCTTTGTCTCCTATGATGTCTTTACATTTAAAGTCTATTTTTGTCTGATATTGCTATTAGCTACTCCTACTTTCTTTTGGTTACAGCTTGTGTGGAAAATCTTTTTCTATCCTTTCACTTTCAATCTATTTGTATCCTTGTGTCTAAGATGAGTTTCTTGTAAGCAACATATAGCTGGATTATGTTTCTTTCTGCCCGTCTGTATCTTTTAATTGGTAAGTTTAGTCTATTAACATTCAAAGTTATTACTGAAAAGTCGTTTCTTGAATCTACCATCTTATCTTTTCAATTTTATTTGTCAGATCTATGTATTCTTTTCCTTCCTTCTCTTTGTATTCTTTAAATTACCCTTAGTGGTACTCTTCAGTTTTGTGCCCTCCTCCTACCTCCCTTTCCTGCCTTTTTTTTTCAGCTGGCAGAACTCCTTTAAGTATTTCTTGTAGGACTGGTCTCTTGTTGACAAATTCTCTCAAGACTTCTTTGTCTGTGAAAACTTTAATTTCTCCTTTAGTTTTGAAGGACAATTTGGCTGGGTACAGAATTCTTGGCTGGAAGTCTTTCTCTTTCAAGATCTTGAATATATCATACCACTGCCTTCTCACTTCTAGGGTGGTAGTTGAGTACTCTGAACTCAGTCTTATTTAGTTTCTCTTGCATGTAGGAAATTGTTTTTCTCTTGCCACTTTCAGGGTTTTCTGCTTCTCTTAAACATTTGACAGAGTGATTAGTATGTGCTTTAGGGAATGCCTATCTGAATTTATTCGATTTGGAGTTCGTTGGGCTTCTTTGATTGTATATTTATGTCCTTTATAAGGGTTGGGAAGATTTTCCCCATTATACCCTAAACTACTCTTCCTAGCCCTTTACTCCTCTCTTCTCCTTCTGGGACACCAATAATTCTTATATTTGAGTGCTTTGTTTTGTCTATCATTTCCCTGAGATCCAATTCCATTTTTTCCACCTTTTTTGCCATTTGTTGTTTTGAGTCTTCGAAGTCAATTTTCCTGTCCTCTATATCACTTATTCTCTTTTCTGTCTCTTCGAATCTGGTGTTGTGTGCCTCTAGTATGTTCTTTATTTGGTTAGCAGAGTCTTTAATCTCCATGATTTCTGCTATTATTTTATTTATTCTATCAAATTCCTTTGTATGCTCTTTTACTGTCTTCTTGGCCTTTATGTCATTTGCTATCCCACTTATTTTATTAAGTAGAGTTGTATGAACATCTTTGATTAGTTGTTCCAATGTCTGTGTCTCCTCTGGTGTTTTAATTTGGTCATTAGGCAGGGCTATATGTGTCTGCATTGTGATATGCTTAGGGATCTCTGCTGTCTTCGTGGAAGTAAATATCTTGATTGATTTACTTTGGGAGTTGATTTCTTTCAGGAGTCTAAGGCCTTGTGTTTATGGGATGGTTGTACAGCAGGGAGCTGGGTACAGGTCAGGCACTCAGTGAGGTGATTTGTTTCAGGGCAGGTGTGGGCACAGGTTGGGGATGTTACACTGATGCTTGTGAACATGGGCACCCAGCAGCCAGGAAGGATGCAGCTGTGCAGGTGCACCAGTCTGAGGGGTGTAAACCTGGTGTGCACTGGTATAAAGCTCGGGGTTCTATGTGTGCATGTGTAGAGCTGTGGCAGCAGCTCGGTGTTATCCCTCCTTGGATTGGGGGCAGATGTGACCCAGCTGTGCAGGTCAGCACTTTCTCAGAGCTGGAAAGTGAGGCTGAGGGCTGTGCACATGCACAGGTTTAGAATTGCTGTAAAGTGCAGTTCCCAGAGCTGAATGATGTGACTGGGGGCCCGTGTGCATGTGTAGGCCTAGGAGTGCTGTAAACTAATGTGCAGAGCTCACATGGGGTGGAGTGAGGTTGTGGACACTGTGGGCAGGAGGGCAGGGGTAGCCTAGGTATGAGGGCAGTGCCTGCAGGCTTTATGCACTGGCAACAGCTTGGAGGGAACAGGGAAGGGGAAGTAGTGCTCGGGAGGGGTGCAGGAGAGGTGGCTTGGGCTGCAATTGGGGTGGGGCAGGTATGTGCACTGGGGGCTGGTGGGGTGGGGGTGCCTGGAGTATGGGGAATGGGAGTGGGTGACGGGATTTGGGTGCATGGGGTGAGTCACGGTGCTGAGCTGGTTAGGGTAGTGCACCCAAGGAACATGGCCTGGCTTACTTCCCAGCCCCTGGTTCCCATCCATGCACTTCCATGGGCTCCCAACTCTGCACCGGTCTCCAGCTTTCTGCCTCTCAGTTCTTCCACCTCTGCAGCCCGGGCTGCCCCATGCAGTGCAGAAGGCTCTCCCCGGTCAGCTGCACTCCCAAATCGCTGCCTCCTGTCCCTTGTTTAACTTTTTCAAGGAGCAGGACTGATCTTTAACATTTACTTTTAACATGAGAGCTCTAATCTTCCTAGTCACTGAAAGAATGTCCACTTTTCTTGTGTAGTAGAAATTTGAGGAATTTGAGTATTATAAAAATGAAAACCAGTTTTCACGATACCCATGGTTTGCAACTCCTAAATTTTAGCATTTTTATATCAAAGAGGAGTTAGTAGACTGAACATCATATGGTGGCTAGGATCTGTTAGATATACCCTCGGGTTTATGTGTGTGTGTGTGTGTAGGTGTTTATTTCCCAAAAATACTCTCCATGAAATTTCTTTGGGATAGACATTCTTATCTTTCTTTCATAAAAGGGGAAAGCAAGGCTCGGAACACTTGTCCACAGTCACCAAACTGATACAGAGGAGCTAAAATTCAACTCCAAAGTAGTTTAGTTAAATTTAAGTAGATGAATTCAATCAGATTAGAAAAATTATAAAACTTCTCCTCCATGCAGTGAAGCACTGTTTTATTTTTATTTTTATTATTTTTATTGTATGCTGTTTGGTGGGGTCACATTTCATTATTTTTCCATGTGAGTATCCCGTTATTGAAGCACCATTTTTATATGTGAGTAGGTGTCACAATACAATAAGCATTATTGAAAGGGAGAGAAATTACACCTATTTACTTACTACTCTGTTCCTGTCTCCCTTCGCACATATACTATATTGGGATTGACTTCATGTCAATTGCTTCCTTAAAATCTCAGAGTTAAATTGTGTACTACAAAAGGACTGTGGTCTTTTTTGCTTCCTTTTGTGTCCCCAGCACCTACCTAAATGTCTAATTTACAGAAAAGAATAGTTATATGAATGAGACAATGACTATTGCATAAAAGAAATTCATTGCTTAATCTTAGAAGATTAGAAAGGAGGACTTAGACAAAAGTCCATCCAAAATTCTTTCTAGAACTGTAAATAAGAAACGAATCACAGACCAGTGATCATAATGCTTATTAGCTTGCCAGTTCTATCTCTACTCTGTTCTTACAGGTTCATGTCATCTCTGCTTTGATTCTATACCTCCATACACAAAACAGTATTTGCATCTTCAAATTTTATTTTCTGAAATTATGCCTGAAGTATATAGCAAATACAATTCTCTTTGAGGCCCTTCAAGGATTCAAGAATTCACTGAATCACTCACTCCACATACACATACCACTGAACACTGAGCAACACTTAGTTGCTCAGGATACAAATAGGAATAAAATATGACCATTACTAAGGATACCAAAATGGTCTAACCAGTAGGAAAGTCTGAAAAAGACTACCATACAATGTTGTAATTGCTAACATAGAAGTCAGCTCTAGGTGCTAAGAAAGAATAGAAAAGGGACTAATCAGAGAACAGTATGAATGGGGTCTTGTTGAAATAATAACAAAAGACAAGGGAGAGAATAGCCTATTCTAGGAAAAGGGTTCATGGCATTGAGGCACCAACAAGTAGGGTTTTACTCATATAGGTTGTCAAGTAAGGCTGAGTGGAAGTGTGGACACATTCCAACACTGATGGCATAATATTGTGTAAAATTTATGTGAACTGTCCCATATAATAATATTCCTATGTTTGATACCTGGCTACTTTTTTGCTTCTTACCTTGCTTTCCTCTAGATATTTGAACTTAATTTCCCTTGTTGCATTAATGACATCTCCATGACTCCACTATAACAAAACTTCACTGATTATGAATAAACTTGACCTGTTGCCATATGCAAGCCAGAAACTTGTACAACACTCTGGTGGATAATGTCTTTGCTCAGTAAAAGCATCTCAGTTGGCCTTAGACAAGTCACTTCTCTCTCTGGACCTTGGCTTCATTACCTTAACAATCACCGCCTTCAACTCTTTGCTCAAATATCCCCTTTTCAATGAGGCTGATCCTGGACACCTATTAAATAAGACAAGTTTTCCCTGACTACCCCCATCCAGACTTCCTTTATCTTGCTCATTTTTTCATTTTTCACTAGAATGTATCATTTTCTAACATTCAATATCTTACATTTATATATCATGTTCTTCATTCTTTTTTTTACCAGTATACCCCATTAGAATGTAAACACCAAGAAGTCAGGGATTTTTGTCAGTTTTGTTGACTGATTTATCTCAATAAGCCTGCCTTGCTCATTCCCTGCCACTGAGTAAATGCACTGTGTCTGCATGGTTCAGTTTATTATTCTACTGCCTGACATCTGTCTTTTATTCCTATTATTAAATGACTAGAATGTATTTTTACCCTATTACTTCATTTAGTTTCCCATTTCAATTTACTTTAAAATAGAGAAATGAAAAATGGTTGCATCCTTATTTTTATATATATTTTTGTAGAATGTAGGGGAGGGTAGCTGTAAAGGAGGTATCAGATATTGCAATATTTATTGAAGAGAAAAGCAGTAGAGCTAAAAGAAGACTCATTGTCCCTCTGATCACCTTTGTCAGACTTTCTGAGATGTGAATCTTTCTTCATGTTGAAATGAGAATTAACAGATCTAAATAAATATACAGTTGCTAAAAGGTAGAAAGACTTAAAAAGAGAGCTTTAGATAGAGATATTCAGTGGAGAAAAGTAAGCAGGCATAGAGAGAGCCATGCACTTCCGGTGCCTAAACAAACTACTCAGAATGGCCACTTAGAATTTTGCCCAAGGAAGGTGGATGCTTTAGACCTTTTGATAGCTTTAAATTATCTTCCTTTGTGCAGGGATTTGGCTAAGCAGCTCTACAGAATTTCAAAAGAGGAAATGTGAACTTAAAGTCCAAATCAAAGATGAAACTGTTCACTTGTCTTGCTCTATTGATTTCATATGTCCGGAGACAGCAGATTTTTTTAAGCTGTTAATCTTGCTCATATTGCATCAATAACATAAAGGCTGAGAGCAGGGGGGATGTTTAGAGGCCTGTTCTACAAGAGTACATCTAAATTACAAGACCTAATAAAATGTCACAACGTGCATGCTTCTATGTGCCCATCAACCTCACCTCTGTTGAGTCAATTAATCTGTTTTCAGCTACCTTTAAAACAATTTCCAAACAGTTATGCTCTCAATAATTCAAATCAGTTATTTAGGTAGCCCATGGAGATATACCCATTTTAATTTGGTTAACACTGCTGTGTACACAAGATTACCATCTGGTACTAAACACATTGTACCTCTCTCTGGCCTGACATGCAGCTATTCTGCTTCGTTCTTTCCACTTCTGTTATTACTTTACACCTCGTCACTTAGGCTAAAAAAATGAATATGATTTTTTTAAAAGTCAAACTGACTCACTATTTCTCTCTGAATATAATCCTTTTGATTTGCCGTCCTAATATCCCTTCCATTGATGTGCCTAGTCAATTCACACTGCCATTGCTTTTTGGAAATCTTTTGTTCACTTATGCTTGGATTACTGCCATGTAGTCAAATTATTGTGATGCAGATTCTTTCAGGCTGGCTCCTTTGATGCAGTTATTTTTGGCAGCAAGGAAGTTTTAATGTTACCCCTCGGACATGAAATACTTTGGAACTTCTCAGTGAGCACAATTAGTCAACAAGTGGAAATCTCCATCTAGAGAAGCAATTGCTAAGAAAATAATCAGTATGCAGGATTCTAGCACAAATGTGGCATGTCCAATCAGAACAGATCACTGAAATAACTGATGGTCTTGATGCTCTTGAGCCCAGTTGGAAGGCAACAAGGCAGGGAGTGAGCAATAGACCAGAAAATGAAGAAAGGACAAGCTGACACAGTTGACTGGGAAACCAGGCATTTCTTCCACATCTTAAAATCTGCCACCCATTTTACCTGCCAATAAACCCAATGGAGCTCTGGAGATGGGCTGGAGGCATGGATCTCTGAATAATTCTGCTCAATTGTGAATAGGTTTTAGCAATGCAGGAAAAAAGGTTTTCACCCTTTGGGCCTTGGTTGAAGGTGAAAAATTTTCCAGAAGACGGACTTACAAAATCTACATGGAAAGCTCACTGATTCAGACAACCTCTGGGATGTCAGAAGTAAGCACCTTACAGAAAAGCTAATTGTTAGAAAATATATGGGGAAAATATCCTAGCTATGTTTAAAGTTTGTTTTCTACTCTTCCTGTCAGGACAGAACTATTGCACAAGAGTGAAAAATAGAAACAACATAGATTTTAGTAAGAGATTTACATTATTAAATTGAAACACCACCTAGAAATGAGACTTGGTGTCAATGATTGGGATAAGAACAAAAAATATGCTCAGTTGACAGAGCTGGAGGCTACATCATCACTCATCAAGTTTTATCATTCATTCCTTCAGAAATTACTTATTGAACACCTACTATGTGCCAGGTATAGGCTGTGGGGATACAGCAGTGTATAAAATAGTAAAAATAATCCCTGCCCTAATAGAATTTACATTCTAGTAGGAGGAAACAAAAATTAAACAATGTAAGAAACATTTTTTATGTAGGGATGTTAAATATTATGGAAAAAAGAGCAGAGGTAGGGGATATGAGATTTAAGAAGCATTAAAGTGAAAAATAAGGCAGCCAAGAGAAGCTCTGCTTGAAACAGACATTTACATAAAGACATGAGGAAAGCAAGGGACACAGTGCATTCATTATAGCTACAACTGTGCAAATAATTATGTCATAATTATTGATCACTTACAACTTGTTGCAGTTTGCTAGCTGCTGGAATGCAATATACCAGAAACAAAATGGCTTTTAGAAAGGGGAATTTAGTAGGTTGCTAGTTTACAGTTCTAAAGCTGAGAAAATGTCCCAGTTAAAGCAAGTCTATAGAAATGTCCAATCTAAGGCATCCAGGGAAAGATACCTTGGTTCTAGAAGACTGATAGCGTTCAACATTTCTCTCTCAGCTGGAAGAGCACATAGTGAACATGGAAGCATCCGCTGGCTTTCTCATGGCTCTACAAAAGGGACTCTCTCCAAAATGTTTCCTCTTTTAGAGAATTAATGAATGGAGTCACAACTCTATCAAAAGTTACCACCCAACAATCAAAAAGCTCCCAGCCAGTCATATTGAATGAGGATTAAAGGATATGACCTTTCTGGGATCCACTGCAGATTCAAACCAGCACACTACTCAATTATGCAATATTTTATTTTTTTGCATTTAATGTCATTTAGTCTTGGCAATAGCTTTATAAACCAAGTGCCATTATTAAAAGAGAGCATTAGAGAATGAATTTCTAACTTCACATAGTAAGTTAGTGGTAACAGTTAAATTTGAACCTAGCACTATCTGATTTAAAATTTCTGAGTTGATTGCTATTTTCTGCATGTCAGTAGTGGAGTGCCCAACAAAATCTAGAAGGACATGGATGTTTAAATCATTTCCCTGAGAGACCTATATATATTAGTCATTAACTTTCTTGAATCCGGATGATTTTGCAAAATATTTCTTTATTGCTCTGTTGTTTCATCTTTCAGTTTGTACAAAATTTGCCTAAGATCAATGCTCCCAAATTCTTTAACTTTCCTCTCCTTTCATTCCTCCTGTTCATAACCTACCCTGCTCAGGGACTTAGTTTAACCTGATAGCCCCTATCATTTTGGGGGCCAGAGAGTTCCATTCTGCCTTATTTAATGATGGACACAAAAATTATTTGCCCAATGTTCTCACATTTTTTAGAGTGGAACACTGCTCTTTGGCTAGTACTGAAACTTGTTTCAGCATAAAATCAATGGATGATTAGATCAAAAAACTCCCTCCATATAAGGAATGACGATAGAAAAGACCAAAGGTGGGGAACGTACTCACAGAACAAAGTTCTTCTATCTAGTATAGGCAGCTAGCAATTTTCACTGCAAACTGAAAGAAAGCAACATTATCTATAAAAATCAGTGTTAAAGAATCTTTGACTATATCACAAACAAATATCTAACTTATATAATTCAAACAAATAGGCTCAAGTAGGAAAAACAGATGATAGAATTTTATGTTATAACTTTATGACATATGACACAATTATATTATTACACATCTTATAACAGTATATAATTTTGTCTTAATAAAGCTCATTCTTGTCTGAGACCATTGTATATTTTATTTTCACACATATTATCTTTTTCAGAGCCTCATAATTCCATGAATATGATGTATGCAGTATATTAAACAGTCTGAACTTAGTAGAACACAAAATTTGTACCTGTTTACTTTTTCTTCAAACACTAATTTCTCAATCCTATTCCTTTCTTATGTACAAAACAATTTTATGAGCAATTGTATTCCTTGAGAAGATATCTAACCAAGGAATAATTTATCAGTTTTTCTTTCTTGAAGTCACTCCCAAACCATGAGTGTTTCTCTTAAAATTCTCTTTCTTGAATTAGGCGTGTGTAGGGGAAAGGATTAAAGGTCAGAATAGAAGCATTAACCTACTCACATTAGATCTGTAAATTTAGCACATACCATCATGGCTTTGGGGATTTAACCATAAGTCTGAAACAGCACTGTGCCACTTTGAAGCTATTGTGGACCCCAGAAAAGCCATGCCCTTTAATCCTCATTCAATATTGCTGGGTGGGATCTTCTGATTGTTTCCATGGAGATGTGACCCACCCAATTGTGGGTGGTAACTTTTAATTAGATGGTTTTCATGGAAGTGTGTCTCTACCCATTCAAGGTAGGGTTGCTTACTGGAGCCCTTTAAGAGGGAACCATTTTGGAAAAAGCTTTAGAACCAACAGAGCCCCCACAGTCAGAGACCATTGGAAATGAAGAAAGAAAACACCCCCCAGGGAAGCCACTGAAGAAGCCTAGAGAGAAAGCTAGCAGACATTGCCATATGCCTTTCCAGCTGAAAGAGAAACCACTAACATATCAGCCTTCTTGAACCAAGGTATCTTTCTCTGGATGCCCTAATTTGGACATTTTCCTAGCCTTAGAACTATAAACTTTCAACTTAATAAATTCCCATTTTTAAAAGCCTTTCTGTGTCTGATATATCTCATTCTGGCAGCTTACAAACTGTTTTAGCTTATTTCAAGCACATAAAATTCCTTCCAAAGCTCCATAATAGAAATATTAAAATTGTCACAGCTTTTGGTAATGGGAGAATGATTTGTATCAGAAAACCTTTCTACCTATAACAGCTTAAAATTCTAGACAAAGTATTATAAAACCACTCTTTGAAAGCACTAGAGAATAGATAGTAATTTCAGGGGTAAGGACCCTTGAAGAAAGAAAATAGTACAGGAAGAGATCCATATTCATCTGTTTTTCACCTATGAGGGGAGTGGCCAGATATGCTGAGTTAGGTGGGTAGAATTCAGTCAGAATACAATAGTCTCATTAGAAGGAGAAGTCAGAGATTGATGTTTTTGACTTCCAGAACAGTAGGAAATTGAGGAAGAAATTCCAAAAAGCAGGGATCCACAAGGAGAGAGACACAAATCCAATAAAAGCTTTGGTAAAATATTTGGTTTACTCTTGAAAGGCACATGCTTGGAGGGAAATTCAAAAAAGACCATGGAAAACAATAGCTGGAAAGCTGAAAGAGCTGATCAATGATTTCAGAAGCTGCCTGCCACTGGTGGCTTAGAATTAGGAGTTCACTTTCTCAAATTTATAGAAAGTTTGATGAACACCTTGAGTTATGCTTTTAAATCCCAGAAAGAATCACATCTTAAAAGATCATGTCCCAGGACTAAAGGATGCATCTTAGTACTAAGTACTTAGTTTTAAACTGAAGTAGAACCATCCAACAAAGCCTAAAAGAAAATTTCCCTTTGATCAAGTTGATTAAGTGCCTACCAATGCAAATACAGCCCTTGTGATAGAAACATTATAGGAAGATAGAAAGTCTTTACAATGTATTTTCTACAATGTGTATAAATCAACTTTTACTAGCTAAGCAGAAAACAGGAAAACGTTACCAATAGGTAAAAGAAGAAACAGCTAGTAGAAACAGAACTAGAGAGACCCATATTTTTAATCAATAAATAAGAAATTTAAAATAACTGTGATACATATGCTAAAAATATAAATATAAGAAAAAATAGATATTGGTTAAGAGATGCTGAATTTGAGATGTATATTAACAATGTAAAAAAAAGATCAATGGAAATTCTTGAACTAAAATATAAGATATTTGAAATAAAAAAAATCATTAGATGAGTTTAACAGAACATTGGCCATAAGAGGAAAATGAGTCCGTAAAAGTGGATCATAACAATAGAAGTTATCCAAACTAAAAGCATAAATAGAAAAAAAAGATTGAAAAGAAGTAAGTAGAGCTTGGGATTGTATCAGGAAGTCTACCATACTTGTAACTGAATTCTCAGAAAGAGAGTAAAGAGGGAATAAGACAGAAAATAATATTTGAAGAAATATTTTTCCACATATAATCCAAACAGCAATTCATGGATTTGGGGAAGTTCAGCAAAACCTAAGAAATCCATGACTAAGCTCTGCAAAGTCAAACTGCTGCATCCAAAGAAAAAGAGAAAACCATAAAATCCTGGGAAAAAAGAAGAATTGTACTACAGGAAAATACAATAAGAATGATGACTGATGTCATCAGAAACAATGGAGGTCAGGGAACAATGGAATGCCATCTTTAAAGTACTGAAAGTAAAATAAAACTGTCAACAAGAATTATATACCCAGTAAAATATCTTTGACAAAAGGAAAGAAAAGAATACACATTTTTAGGATAAGAGAAAAGGGAACTCATCAGAAGATTTAAAAAATAAGAGATGTTAAAAGAAATTTGTCAGGCTGAATGGAAATAATACCAGTTGGAAATTCATTTCAACAAAAAGAAATGAAAAGGCACAAGAAATAATAATCATGCAGGAAAATTTACAAGGCCACTTTTCTCTTTTCAAATACGTGTGAGAGTTACAAAAATAATGCAAACCCCATATGGAAAACTAATACATCCCTACACCCCAGATGCCCAGATCCACCAATTTTAACATTTTGCTGTATTTGTTGTATGAGTCTGTTTACTCACTGTGTTAGTTAGATTCAGTTGTCAACTTGGCCAGGTGAGCATACCTAATCTTGTTGCTGCGATCATAAGCCAATGGTACCTGAACTTCATCTGTTGCCAATTACATCTGCAGTCAGCTAGGAGGCGTGTCTGCTGCAATGAGTGATGTTTGACTTAACTGGCTGGTGCTTAAATGAGAGAACGCAATATAGCACAGCCTAAGCAGCTCGGCATTCCTCATCTCAGCACTCGCAGCTCAGCCCAGGCTTTTGGAGATGCAGAAAGAAGTCACCCTGGGGAAAGTTGTTGGAACCCAGGGGCCTGGAGAGAAGACCAGCAGAGACCATCCTGTGCCTTCCACATAAGAAAGAACCTCCGTGGAAAGTTAGCTGCCTTTCCTCTGAAGAACCAACAAAATAAATCCCCTTTTATTAAAAGCCAATCCATCTCTGGTGTGTTGCATTCTGGCAGCCAGCAAACTAGAACACCCACCTACCTATTATCCATCATCTATCTATCTGTCTGTCTATCTATATCTTTTTTTTGAACACTTGAGTGTAGGTTGTATGCACCATATTCCTTCAGTACTTAATAATGCTAGGTATGTTTCCTGAAAACAATGATACTCATTTATTTAATCACTTTATGTACAGTTATCCAATTCAAGATATTTAACATTGATATAAAGCTCAGAGTCCAATTTTTTCATTTGTCCCAATGATGTATCATTAAAACTTTTCTTCTCCCTTATTAGAGCCTGTCCAAGATGATGTATTGCCTTTATTTATCCATCTCTTTAGTAGCTTGCTCTTTCTTTCTTTTTTTTTATCAGAGGAATATTTATACAACATAAATTTTCCCATCTCAGGTACACCCAAACATAACATTTAGTGGGATTAATTTACATTCACAATGTGTCAGTATCCCCATCAGCTTTCATTACTGAAACTTTCCTATTCTTGACTGCCTATTCTCTATATCCACCAATGCTGGCAACTTGTATTCTAATTTCTGTCTCCATGAGCTTGCGTATTTTCCAATATTTTCTTTGTAGTTACCACAAGATTTGAATTTAATATCTTAAATCTGTAATAATCTTGTTGTCTTTGATATTAACTTAACTTCAAAAGTATACATAAATTGTGTTCCTATGCCTCCCAACTTTATGTAGTTCTTGTCACAATTTGCATATTTATTTATTATGAGTTTCAAACTACTGACTTATCATTACATTTTATGCATCTGCCTTTTAGATCCAGAAATATTTTTCTCTCCATGTGGCTTTGATCTATTGTCTATTGTCATTTCCTTTCAATCTGAAGAACTCTCTTTAGCATCTTTTGTCAGACCAGTCTAGTGGTGATGAATTCTCTCAGCTTTTTTTTTTATCTGGGTATGTCTTAATCTCTCCTTCATTTATGAATGACATTTTGTCGGATATAGAATACCTGTTTGGCAATTTTTAGTTTTCAGGGGATGTTCTCTTACAGCAATGGAATTGAATTTTATATCAATAATAGGATATCTAAAAAATCCCCAAATATTTAGAAAACAGGGGTAAAGAAACAAATTACAAAGAAAATTTTAAAATAGTTCAAACTGATAAAAAACATAGCTTTTCAAAATTTGGGGGTGTTGTGAAAGTAATGCTTAGAGAATTTAAACATATTTATATATATATATGTACATATATATATATATATATCTTTAAATGCTTATATTGTGAAAAAAGAAAGCTAGTGTAAGAAGCCAGCAAAAGAAGAGTAAATTAAAATAGAACAAAATGAATAATAATCACAAGCATTTAAAGCAATAAAATAGAAACCTACAAAAATAGAGGAAATTAACTAAGTGAAAAGTTGGTTATTTGAAAAATATAGAAAAGCATCAATGAACTCCTAGGTATGATTTCATTAGTATATATGTCTACAAGATGTAAATTAATCTACCATGACAAGAGGACAAATTCGTGGTTTCCTGGGGTCACTCAGCATATGATTTTGAGATTCATCCATTTTATTAGGTGTATCAGTAGTTCATTTCCTTTTATTGCCAGTTCTTTGCATGGATATATTACATTCCAGTTAACTGTTCACTTGTTGATAGATATTCAAGTTGTTTCAGTTTGAGTCTATTATAAATAAAGATGTTATACACATTTGTCTATCAATACCTAACTGCATTGGTAAATACCTGCATTGAATGGCCAGGTTCTATGCTAGGTGTATATTTATCTTATTAAGAAATTGCAAAAAGAGGTTTATAAACTAACCGTGGCATTTTTATTTCCATTACCAAATTATGAGTTCTTGTTCCATAACACCATCATAAATTTTTGTTATAGTCAAACTTTTTTTATTTTAACCATTCTAGTGGTTGTATAGCGATATTTAATTGTGATTTTGTTTTTCTCTGATGACTAATAATTAAACCACTTATTACATGTGAGCTGGCCATTTGTGTGTATATATATATATACACTTTTGTGAAGGATCTGCTCAAATCCTTTGCCTACTTTAATTGGGGTTTTGGTCTTATTATGAGTTGTACAAGTTTATTTTATATTCCAGACAAAAATTCTTTGTGAAATATATGCATCGCTGATGTGTTTTCCCTTCACATGGCTTGCCTTTTCAGTCTTTAGTGATTGTCTTCAAAGAAAAATGTCTTAATTTTGATAAATTCCAATTTATCATTTTTAACAATTCATGCCTTTTTGGTTTATATGTAAGAAATATTACCTACTCCAAGGTTGCAAAGATTTTTGCCTACATTTCCTTCTAGAAAAATTATAACTTTACCAATTACATTTAGGTCTTGGTCCATTTCAAGCTATTTTTTGTATTTGATGTAAAATGTAAGTGGTGATTTTATTTACTTATTGGCATAAAAATACATAGATGTTTCAGCTCTATTTGTTGAGAAAATTATCCTTTTTTATTGAATTGTTTTAGCATCTTTAAAAAAATTAATTGAATCAGAGATATGCAGTTCTATTTCTTGATTTTCTGTTTCATTCCACTAATATATATGTCCATGCTTTCAGCAGTACCACACAATCTCGTTTGCTGTAGCTTTACAGTAAATCCTTAAATCAGATGGTGCATATATTCTTTGTTATTCTTTTATGTCCCCTGACTATTCAAGGTCATTTGATTTCCCAAATAAATTTTAAATTAACTTATAAAATTCGACAAAAAATATCCTACTAGAATTTTGACTGAGAATGCATTTAATCTATAGGTCAAGTTAGGGAGAATTGACATCTTAATAATATCGTCTTTGAATATATTGAAAAGTGATCCTATCCATTATTTTAGCTGTTTTTTAAATTCCTTTCACTAACTCTCTATAGTTTTCAGTGAAAAGGCCTTGTATATCTTTTATTAAATTGATTCCTAAATGGCTTATATCTTTGCTGTTTTTGTGAATTAATTTTTAAAAAATTTATTTCCTAATTCTCTCTTTTTAATATGTAAAAATACAATAGATTTTTAAAAAATTTATTCCCTAATTCTCTCTTTATAATATGTAAAAATACAATAGATTTTTGTAGTCCTTTATATCCTATTGCTAATTTCATTTAGGTTTTTTTTGGGGGGGTGCTGGGGTGTAATACCTTAGGTTTTTTTAATTAACAGCAAGCTCATCTTGAAATAAAGACAGTTTTCTACTTTCCTTTCTGTACTTTTTGCATTTTTTATTTAGCTTATTTCAACAATGAGGATCACTCCTACAATGTTAAGTAGAAGTGGTCAGAGTGTGCATCTTAGCCTTATTCCTAGTTGCGGGGGAAGACATTCAGTATGCCTCCATTATGTGTAACATTACTCACACGGTTTTAGTAGATGCCTTTTAACTATTTCTAGTTTGCATAGAATTTGTTTTTGTGTAAAAGGATGTTGATTTCTGCCAAATGGTTTTTTTTTTTCATTTTCTAAATGCAGGATACAAAACTTTTCATATAAATATTTTAGCAGCTTACTGATCTGTGTAAAATTTCTGCTGAAATCATTGTGATTACACTGAATCAATAGATCAATTTGTGGAGATTAAGCATCCTAACTATAGTGAGTCTTCCATTCCATGATTATGTTATATGTCTCTTTTCATTTGAGTCTTCCGTAATTCCTTTCTTCAATGCAATAGATCATTTGTTAAAAGTTATAAATTTGTACCCTTTAAACTGGTGATTTTATTGTAAGTTATTATTGTATGTAAGTTGTACCTCTATGTTAATAATGAAAAAATATTACCCTTTCATTTCTGGTTAGGAATTAGAAGTTCATGGAGAATGATAAATTCAACATGCAACACATTTTTTTAAGTTCTTAAGATGAACTAAAATTGAATTTAAGTCATCCAGTTCCAATTCATAGGAGCATTCTTTCTACTACTGCCTCAACTATTGTTTAATGTTGTACATAATGACTTAATAAGCAAGATGTAAAGTAAGCATCAAACATTCTGAAAATAAACACAGACACATTGGGTGATGACACTTCATGAATTTTTACAGGATAAAGATATCGCTTTCCAAATTCTTATTTCCATTAATGTTTGATGTGCTTTCAGAAATGCATTAATCAACACTTAATACAGACACTTATTGAATTGGCAATCTCAATACAGTTTTTAAAGCAGCATGCTACTTTTGATGGTAATAAGAGTGTGTTATAGGAAAAACATTGTCATGAACAGTTTGAAAGCTAAATTCTGGTCTATGTGTACCGACAATATTTTTCAGAATTTTAATCCTGTAGAGTATTCTGCAAGTACCTGTTGAGTGAAATAAAGGTGATAGAAAAGTTAAAATAAATCTTATATAAAAATTTGTGAAAGAAATAGAATATTGCATCTGAAATATAAAAGTCTGGACTGTGTTCCCAGTAGGATGTACACACCTGATTCATTCATTATTGAAACAAGGCTTATGCAGCCTCTCCTGGTCTCATATGAGGCTGAAATGTAACGTATTTGAAGAGCAATGATGTTCTGTAAAAACATTTTGAAATTATTAAGAACAATATGACCTTATATCAGCCATTTCCACCTCATTTTAAATATATAAATGTTTACTCTAAATGTGTAAATTAACCTAAGAATTATTTCTAATGACAGAATGAGAGATTTTGTCCTCTGTAAGTGAATTTCAAGAGGTAGAGGACAAATGAAGTAGGTGTGCCTAATATATAATACAGGTGCCTTCTGCAATCTCTCAGTTACCCTGTCTCCAGCAGAGAAATATCATCCTGGCTGAAGAAAAGAGAGACACATTCATTTCAGTGGAAGGAGACAGACAACAAATAAATATGAAATGGTAAAACATTATTAAGCAAAATAAAGCTTCCTTGCTTTATTAAATAAAAGTTATTTATGAGCCTTTTAAATTCTCCATAAGTCTCTATTTTTTATGTAATTTCATGTATTTTGAAGGTTGGAAATTGATTTTTTTTAAAGTAGGAAAAACGATGTAGGCTAGTACTGCAAAAGCCAAACAAAGCAAGCATCTCTGGGCCAGATTTTGGCAAACAAGCTGCCAGTGTGTGAATTCTAGACTAGCTGACATTCCATATGGGTTCACATTCTAATGAGTTGGACAAAATAAGGATATTCAACTTCAACTATAAAACAAAAACTAGTAGAATTTGAAATTAGAGTAATCTTAATGTACAATAGCTTAATGGAACGAGATTCAAGCTCCTTTATGGAGCTGACTTGTGGTGTGAGTTGCAGGTATTCAACAATATTTGGAAATTTGTTAGTGAATGAATTAACAAAGGAAGGTTAAATTATACAAATTTCATACAAAGAAAAGGAAAGCCTTCACCTTTATTCCAGGGAAAGACAGAAAAACAGAGCAAGGAAAAGGTATGGTAATTAGGTGCTGTTGTAGTTAGATTCAGGTGTCAACTTGGCCAGGTGAGGGTGCCTAGTTCTATTGCTGTGGACATGAGCCAATGGTAAGTGAACCTCATCTGTTGCTGATACATCTGCAGTTGGCTAGGAGGCATGTCTGCTGCAATGAATACATATGATTTAATTGGCTGGTGCTTAAATGAGAGAGCTCAAGGTAGCACAACCCAAGCAGCTCAGCATACCTCATCTCAGCACTCACAGTTCAGCCCAGGCCTTTGGAGATGCAAAAAGGAGTCACCCCAGGGAAAGTTCTTGGAACACAGAGGCCTGGAGAGAAGGCCAGCAGAGCTCGCCCTGTGCCTTCCCGTGTGTCATGGTTAAGGACATGTGTCAACTTGGCCAAGTTGTGGTACCTGTTTATCTGATTGGGTAAGTGCTAGCCTATCTGTTGCAATGAGGACATTTCGTAGGATTAGATCAGGATCACGTCAGCTGCATTCACAGCTGATTCCATTTGTAATCAGCCAAAGGGGCATGTCTGCTACAATGAGTGATGCTTAATCTAATCATGGGAAGCCTTTTAAGGAGGACTCAGAGGAGACAAGCCCCATTCCTGCTTTGGCTGGTGAGCCTCTCCTGTGGAGTTCATCCAGACCATCCATTGGAGTCGTCAGCTTCACAGCCTGCCCTGTGGATTTTGGACTCTGCGTTCCTGCAGTCACGTGAGACACTTTCATAAATTTTATATTTGCAAGTGTTCCCTGTTGATTCTGTTTCTCTAGAGAACCCTAAACTAATATATCTTGGTACCAGGAGTGGTTCTTAAGGAACAGAATCTTAAAAATGGGTTTTTATGAATGGTTTTCTACTCTGACTGGATTCGGAGACACTAAGGACTCTGATTCCCATAATCAGAATGACACTCCCAATCCATGGAGTGAGTTGGCAAAGGAGATAGTCAAAATATCATCATTCGATTCTCCTAATGCTTCGCTTGTATGAAGCCAGACTCTGGGGGATAATGTTTTTGACACCTTTACAGAGTTTTGTACAAATAAGAGTTATAGAGATGTTGGTTGGTTGTTGTTAGATACACTGGCTACATTAAGGGGTGAGAGGGATGGGCTTAAGGCTTCAAACGAGAAGCTTAAGTGCTGTGTGAAAGATGTAGACGTTTCTATGAGTATCCTGAAGGAAAATCTTATTTCCTGTAGCCACAGACTTGAGATCTCTGAAAATCAGACTCAGAATCTTATTGTTAGAGTAGCAACTTTACAACATAAACTGAAATCTCAGTCTTGCATGGTATCTGCCGTTAAAGTGAGGGCATTGATTGGAAAGGAGTGGGACCCTGAAAAATGGGATGGTGACATATGGATTGATAATGATGTTGGGGGCGAGGTTGAAACCCTAGGCAATGCTGAGTCTTCTCTAGATAACCCTGTAATAGTCTGCCCTGAGGACATAGCTGCCCCACCTGTCAACCTGCCTTGAGGAGTTGGCCACTCAACCTCCTCCTGAAGGGATTAGCCCTAGAGTGATTAATCCTGTTTCACCAGATGAAACTGCAAATGAAGACCCTGAAGCAAATGGCTTGGAAGATATTTCTAACTCTTTTCATGACCCACCCCCACCACCTCTCATTTCTTCCAGACCTATAACTAGACTAAAGTCCCAACAGGCCCCTAAAGGTGAGGTACAAAGTATCACACATGAGGAGGTACATTATACTCCAAAAGAACTGTGTGAGTTTTCCAATTTATATAGACAGAAATCAGGGGAATATGTGTGGCAATGGATTTTAAGAGTGTGGGATAATGGTGGGAGGAATATAAGGCTGGATCAGGCTGAATTTATTGATATGGGCCCACTAAGCAGAGATTCTGCATTCATTGTTATAGCTAGAGCAGTTAGAAAAGGTGTTAACAGCTTGTTTGGGTGGTTGGTTGAAACATGGATCAAAAGGTGGCCAACATTACCTGAGGTTGAAATGCCAGAACTGCCCTGGTATAATGTAGATGAGGGGATCCAGAGGCTTAGAGAGATTGGAATGTTAGAGTGGATTTATCATGCAAAGCCTGCTCTTACACCCCAGGAATGTCCGGAAGATGCACCTTTTACCAGAACAGTGAGAAATAAATTTGTGAGACTAGCACCATCATCCCTCAAGAGCTCTGTGGTTGCACTTCTCTGTAGGTCAGATATTACTGTAGGAACTGCTGTCACTGAGGTGGAATCCTTAAACACAATGGGGATGACAGGATTCCGAGTTGGCAGAAGCCAGGTGACAGCACTTAATTGCCAAAGACAGGGCAAACATAACTATTATAATAGACAACAAACTCAAAGGAGGCATCAAAATTGTATGACTCGCAGAGATTTGTAGCATTGGCTACTAAATCATGGGATATCTAGAAATACAATAGAAGGGCAGTCTACTAAATTCTTGTTTGAGCTGTATAAACAAAAGAGTTCTAGGTCAAGTGAATAGAAGTCTAACATGAATTGCAAAAATATAGAGTCACAGCCCCTTAATCAATTTCCAGACTTGAAACAGTTTACAGACCCAGAGCCCCTTGATTGAAAGCAAGGCCAGGTCCCTTTGGGAGAGAACCCTCTTACACTGCCACAAATCTATACTGTTAATCTTCCTCCAAGCCTTCCCCAAGGAGACCGATGGCCTTTTACCAGGGTAACTGTGCATTGGAGAAAAGGAAATGATCAGATATTTTGAGGATTATTAGACACAGGTTCAGAAGTGACATTAATTCCAGGGGATCCAACACGTCACTCTGGGCCACCAGTCAGAGTGGGGGCTTATGGAGGCCAGGTGATCAATGGAGTTTTAGCTCAGGTCTATCTCACAATGGGTCCAGTGGGCCCCTAGACCCATTCTGTAGTTATTTCCCCAGTTCCGGAATGTATAATTGGCATAGACATACTGAGCAACTGGCAGAATACCCATGTTGGCTCTCTCCAACTCATGCAGTGAGGGCTATTATGGTGGAAAAGGCCAAGTGGAAGCCACTAGAACTGCCCCTACCAAGCAAAATAGTAAATCAGAAGCAATACTGGATTCCTGGAGGGATTGCAGAGATTACTGCCACTCTTAACGACTTGAAAGATGCAGGGGTGGTGATTCCCACCACATCCCCGTTCAACTCTCCTATTTGGCCTGTGCAGAAAACAGATGGGTCTTGGAGAATGATAGTGGATTATCATAAGCTCGACCAGGTGGTAACTCCTGTGGTCACGTGAGACACTTTTATAAATTTTATATTTGCAATTGTTCCCTGTTGGTTCTGTTTCTCTAGAGAACCCTAACACCGTGTAAGAAGGAACCTCGGTTAAAACTTAGGTGCCTTTCCTCTGAAGAACTATACATTTTTAACTAAATAAATACTCTTTTATTAAAAGCCAATCCATCGCTGATGTGCTGCATTCTGGCAGCTTTGGCAGACTGAAACAGGTGCATTAGTTAAAATTGCAATTTAAAGGAGTGTACATTAAGGAACTTGCTGTCAATGAACTCTCCCCTTAGCTTCTTTTTCTCTAGAGGAGTCACCAGACTGATGGTGATTGCATGATTTTTGCTGATAAGAATTTTTTTCATAATTTAAACGTTCTGAGATTTAAATATAGACTGGTAGTGGTGGTTTATATGCACCAGCTTGTCCAACCTCAATATTGGTCTTATCCACAAAGATTTTCCAAATTCCTTACATTTTATCATTTTACAGTCCACTTTTCTAACCAACATGTCATGAAGAGGGTGCTTAGATTGGCAAGCTTCCCCTCTGTCTTCCCTAATGCTGTCTGGAATCAGCTTATTGATCACTTTTTCAAATCATTCATCTATCCTCTCAGGTCATGATTTCCATCAGCTTCCTGATTTGGCAGACCTTTTAGAGCTTGTGCAACTAGCTTGATGAATCCGGCCATTAAGTTTTTTATTAAAAACCCTCCCAGAAAAGACAAAGGAAATAACCACTGCTAATTTTGACAATTTTTGAATGTGAAGGACATTTTATCAACAACCAAATACATTTCATGAGAGTGACACATGCATATTTTGCCCAAAACATTTTTAGTAATTATGTACAATTTTCTAAACGCTATTTCACTGTTTTGCAGATCAGAAAGGCTCACCGCAAAAACGCAATAATTTTGCCTATCGAATATGATCTGCCTGCTAGAGTCCTTGTGACTAGTGTTTTCTCAGTATCTTTTTATGTTTAACATAGGTGGTACTTCACTTCATACCACTATTTCTGGACATACAGATTAACCACTTCAGTTTTGGCTTCCTTTCTGCAACATTTTCATAAGTTGCTTTCCTTTCCCAACTGCCACGGTGCTATTCAGAGTCCCCAAGGACATATGTAGTTTATGTAGCATATGTAGTTTAAAATAATTCCAGATATTCCAGTCACCATAAAAACTGTATCCAAAGAAATAAAATGCATTTGAAGAAAATGACGTTAAAAATCCTCTTCTGAAGTTGCAGCATAGCGCCTATATTAAAACAGATTTTTTAAAAATTTTTCTTAGTCTCACTTTAAAATGTTATCCTTTTCAAATTTGATTTATGTAACTGCTGGTTGAAGGAACTCTTTTGAATAATTGCCAGGAGAACAAAATAGGAATCAAAGTGTCAAATTCCCTAACATTTTTTTTTAGATAGGCTTAAATACTTCTTTAATGCCTGTGAGAAATCAAATATTAGTAATCTGTCTCTGTCCATTTCTCTCCTCCCAGATAACTAATGACATGCATTATACTTCCCTGACTGTGTGTACCTTTCATTTCATGTAAAGCCTTTAATCCTTCTCTTTTTAGATAAAATGCCATCGCCATAGTATAGTAGGTTAAGATTGATTGACAAGTGCATGTAATTATGGCTTCAATAGTTGAGTATGTTTTACAGTTTAAAAAAATGCACAACCTTGAAAATAAAGAAGTTGTGCCCTTTCTCTGGCATGAAAGGATCATATCAAATTGGTTCACTTCTTTGCTGGAATGAAATAAAAGATTTCCTATAACAAAGAAACCTTGCAAAAGGCTGCTGGAGAATGTCTTTCTTGACTAGATAATGCTTTGCCAATAAGAAAATCAAAAGAGATAAAAGTGGAATTTTAGGAATTTGTCCCTTTTTACTTCATTTCCCATTCATAGTCCATACATAGTCTGGAACAAAAAGGGACAATAGCAAAGAAATGTAACATTCAAAAATATAAATTAATAAAACATACAAAAAGTTGAAGTTTGTGGAAGAAAGCCAAGGGTTATATTAGTTTGAACAACTTTTCTCTGCTTTATAGTTTCTAGCCTTAGATTTTAGCAAAATCTGCAATAAATTCATGTCTATGTTTTTCTCATCTTGGTATTCTGTTTCACTCTATTCGGTACAAACCTACTTATAGGTTGAGGATTTTTTTGTTGAGATGGATTCAGGAGGCCAGTTGGGATTCTTAAATTTAGGCAGTCTGAGAAAAGAGAAACTTCACCCATCTCATGGGGGAGTATGGCAATTGTGTGGATATTTGTAGAAATGCCTGTGTGTGTATCTCCTTTCATTTGCTCACCCATTAATTGAAACATTTTTGAGCACTCATTATTGTGCAAGGCCTTATTTTAGGTTCTGAGAATACACCAGCGAATGAAACAGTCTCTGAACCTATGGAAGTCATGTTCTTCCATACGATATGTTCATAAATGAATAATATGCAACTGATGATAAGTTCCACACTATGGAGAAAATGCAAACCAAGATTAAAGAAGAAAGTGACTGTGAGAAGTGGGTGCTGTTTCATATAAGGTGGTCAGGGAAGAACTTATGAAAACATGTCATTTGAGCAGATACATAAGGAGAGTGAGGAAGTGTAACAGCTCTTTAAGAGATAGGCTGAGGCATACTTTATGTGCCCAAACTAAGAGCGGACCAAAGAAGTAGAAGATGAATGGAAGGGTATGATAACCACCGAGCACTATGAGATGTATTGAGTATGAAGAGAAAGGATAGCATGAGAGGGTGAGAGACAACAACCACAGAAAAGTGATTGGATCAATGGATTATAGGCCTAAGGGGGTTAAAGTTTTGTAAGACTCAGGATGAAGAGCGAGTGGCTTAAGGAGCTCATGATTGGAAAGGAAAGTAACTGAAATTACAAATGTGGGTGGAGTGCAATTAATGGAATGATAAAGTCAAGGACAAGACCCTGGGAATGAGTTACTGAGGATGGTCAGTGAAGAAACTGAGAGACTGGAATATGGATTGTATCACCTATGCAACTATTGAAATTAGCAAGAAATAAAATAGTATTAGTATTGAAAAGCATGACGTTGACATGAGCCAGTTTCTAAAGCCTTCAGACAATAAGAAGAATTGACCCGAGACATTTATAGAGATATTAGTCAGCGTTCTCCAAAGAAACAGAATTAAAAGGATATATGACATATGTGCATCAGACATGCACATTCACGCACACAGAGATTTATTATTTTATTAAGAATTGGCTCACATGACTATGGAGGCTGGCAAGTCTGAACTTCATAGGGCAGGCCACAAGCTGGAAACTCAGATAAATGTGAGGCCAAAGCCCTTGATTCAAATGCCCCAGGAGACGCTGGCCAGTTGGATATTCTGGCAAGAACTGATATTGAAGTTGAGTCCAAATTCTTCTTTTGGCCTCTGAAATTCTCAGCTCTAATTCTGGCAAGAACCAATATTGAAGTTGAGTCCAAATACTTCTTTTGGTCTTTGAAATTCTCAGTTCTAATTTTTAAGACCTACAACTGATGAGGAGACCCCACACTGCTGAGGTTGACCTCCTTTGATGACTGTAGATACAATCAACTGATTTTGGATGCAAATCCCATCTTGAAATACCCTCACATTAACAAGCAGGCCAGTGCTTGACCAAACAATGGCATCATAATTTAGCAATTTTGATACATGAAATCAACTATCACAATACATGACCCCAACAAGGAAGGTACAGGGTACTGGGAGCTAATGGTATGAATTTCAAAACTAGGGAATTTTAGGGAGAAAGGAGGGACAGTAGTTTGAAGGACGCATAGAGGAGTGATAAGAGCATTCAGCTCAACTTAAAGAGGTTTAAAAGATACTAGAGAGAAACAGGAACAACTTGAGAGGACAGGTGGGTAAGAAGGGGCCTCAGCAAGAGTTGGATTTCAAAGTTTCACTCAAAGAAAGAAGGTGAATATAATACTGAGGCAAAGTTTGTGGATAAGGGAAATATTTCTGAGGAAGGTCCATGAGTTCCAGGAGGCACAGGTTTTGGAAGTTAAGAGAAGCATGGGAAAACAAGCCAGATTAGGGGAAGCACATAGGGTGAGAGCAATGGTACGGGAAGGGGGCTCATCAGGATGAACATTAAAGGAGTTTGAAGTGGAGTGCACATCTTCATCTGAATGAATTTCTTGGAAAAATGAAGCAGAACCCCTTTTTACTCCTACCCTTGGCAAAGAGGAAGCTTGCCAAGGACCCTTTGCTAGATTAAAAAATGCCCTAAAACAAGAAGAAAACATTTTCTTTTAACCCTGTTCAGGGCTTTGTTTACCATGGTGCACAATAAATGTCTGATGGATCAGGAAGATTTCAATCAGATAATTTGTGTAGACAAAAATGAATCAGAATTAAATCAGAATATCTGGATCAATAGTTCTGATCATAGGCATTGAGAAAAGATGTCCTAATGCTAGACTTTTTAAAAACTTTTTTTAATTGTGAAGTAAAACATATATACAAAAAAGCAATAAATTTCCAAGTACATTTTAAGAAGTTATAGAACAGATTTTAAAGTTGGGTATGGGCTATAGTTTCATGGTTTTTTGTTTTTTCTTCTAGCTGTTCCAAGACACTGGAAACCAACAGAAATATCAATGTAATCATTCAGGAATCATACTTATTTGTTAAACCCTACCTTCTCTGTATAACTCACCATCACCTTTGATCTTTCTCCCATTCTTTAGGGGCATTTGGACTGTGCCCATTCTAACTTTTTCATGTTGGAACGGGCTGTCAATAATATGGGATGGGGGATGGAACTAGTTGATATTCTGGAGAGGCCGGACCCTTTCCATTTCAGGACTTATTTGGTCCAGGGACCCATCTGGAGTTTGTAGGTTTTGGAGAGTTACCCTAGTGCATGGAACCTTTGTAGAGTCTTATATAATGCCCTAGGTATTCTTTAGGATTAGCAGGAATTGTTTTGGTTGGGGTTTGGCAAGTTATGATAAGTAGCAATGCCTAAATGAAGCATGTGTAAAAGTGACTTCCAAAGTAGCCTCTCGACTCTATTTGAACTCTCTCAGCCATTGATACCTTATTTGTTTGACTTCTTTTCCCCCTTTTGGTCAGGATGGCTTTGTTGATCCCACAGTACTAGGGCCAGTCTCATCCCTGGGAATTATCTCCCACACCACCAGGAACTAGACTTCTTAAAAAGCAGAAGGGCCTTCTCCTCCTCTATGGCAAATTTTCAGGTACACAGAAAAGCCTGCTTATATCAAGAGACCTCCAATGTTGGCAGTCCTAAGTGATCCCATGCAAAGAATCAGAAGGGTACTTTGGTTTAAAAAAGAAGTCTGGTTGTCTCCAGAAATTTTTCCTGGCCTTTTAATCTTTTTTCCTTTTTTAGCTCAAGGAATAAGCAAATTAAACACATACTATCAGAGATGCTTTTCTTGAAGCAAGGTGGGTACCAAGCCCTGCTTCCTCAGTTCCCTGTCCCCTAGTTGCTCCAGAATGCTCTTCAAAGCAAAATTTAGAAACCACAGTTGCAATACAGAAAGAGTTTGAATTTAAGGAGCTTTGGTACTGATTCTATACAAAAGCATGCCTTCATTTTGCAATAGCTCTTACCAATTAAAAATAAAATTTTGACCTCCTGAAACACAATGGCTCTAGGGCTACCCTGGAGTCAAGTATGTTAAATTTAATTGTCTACCACAAGACTGCCCTTCAGCTCTCTCTGTGGAGTTATTAGGACCTCATTATGTTGTCTTTTTGCTGGGCTAAACACCACCGTTTCCCTATTATAATTTGCAGGTGATTCACCATTTTGAACCTTGAATATTGTCTGTCAAAGGAAGAATGTGTTGGACCCATGAGCACCTTCATTTTGGGCAATGTGCTTCTAACCACAATGTCCAAATTCCTGTGGAAGTGTAACTCAGCCACATCCTACCCCAAGACTCCTTTAAGGAATTGTCATGCCATCACCTAATAAGAGAAGAAGGGATCACTAATGATAGTTTGTCCTCACTAATACTTTCAGGACAAACTTATCAAAATACTTAAATTCAATTTCAGAAATCAGATAACAGGGTCCAGAAGCAACTGGACATTTATTAGGTTAATTCAAGAGGTAGGTTTTCTAGTTTGCTGGCTGCCAGAATGCAACACACCAGAGTTGGATTGGTTTTTATTGAAGGGGATTTATTTCATTAGTTCTTCAGAGGAAAGGCAGCTAACTTTCAACTGAGGTTCTTTCTTACATGGGAAGGCACAGAGTGATCTCTGCTGGCCTTCTCTTCAGGCCTCTGGTTTCCAACAACTTCCCCTGGGGTGATTCCTTTCTGCATCTCCAAAGGTCTGGGCTGAGCTGCGAGTGCTGAGATGAGGTATGCTGAGCTGCTTGGGCTGTGCTACATTGAGCTCTCTCATTTAAGCACCAGCCAATTAAATCAAACATCATTCATTGCAGTAGGCACACCTCCTAGCCAACTGCAGATGTAATGAGCAACAGATGAGGTTCATGTCATATCTGCAGCAACAGAACTAGGTGCCTTCACCTGGCCAAGTTGACAACTGAATCTAACTACCACAGTAGGAGAGTGATCCAGAATCACAGGCATTTGCCCAGTTACATCAAGACTTGGCAAGACCTTTCAGGAAGAGATAGAAGACAACATGTGGCTCCATGAAAGAGTAGAGAGACCTATGGCATAGAAAGTTCGCATGCAGAGACATTTGAGCTAAGTGGGGAGAAGACAGAAGTATTGAAAGGCAAGAGAAGATAAATGTTAAATCTGGTTATAAGAGCAGTGGAAGAAAAGATGGCTTATCTTTATCATTTTTTAAGCTGCCTGTGGGTGACTTGACTTAGTTTTTCTGAAGAGCTATCAATTTTGGCTTAAACAGTGTAAACATAGTGGCTCATGATTTTGAGCCTAAGAGAAATCCAAAAACAAGGAATTTTGTCCCCAAAGTCTGTAACATTCTGGTGCTAGCTGCCAGTGATCCTTGGGGTCCCTGCCTTTGGTCACAAAATGAGGTCCTCTCCTTTCTTTCATAGACTCTGTTATCTTCTGGCTTCTGACTTGTTCCTGTGGTTTTCTCTCACTCTGGTTCCTGGTTTCATTCTCCAATCTCATTATAAAGCCTCCAGTAATACAGATTAAGATCTACCCTCATTCACTTGGGCCACATCTTAACTAAAAATAATCACTTTAAAAAATCCTAAAATAAAGTATTTAAATAGTGTCTACATTTCATTATCTTATGATGAAGCCAGACTATATACATATACGTATATATTCTATATATCTACATTATTTCACAAAATTATATTTATATTATATATGTACACATATATACATTTATATTATTAATATATACACATATATACATTTATATTATTAATATAAATTCGAGATTATTATTGGATTCCAAAAGAGTTAGACTATCTTTCATGAAGTTTGCTTAGAAAAATTTTCCACATGTTCAACTTGTGCCAGAATATCCACTAAATAGTTCATCAGGATATATAAAGACAGTGATTGCATATTCAAAGAGGATCAACCAGTAACAGATAGTCATTGTTATTTAGCAACAGTGTAGGAGAGCCTTATCTTTTATAATATTGCTGAGCTTCAATAATGTGCTTTAAATAAATTTACTTTAATTAATATAAACATCAGTCTTAATAAATTTAATTTAAATGCCTACTTAAGACAATTTAAAGTGCTGCACTCTACACTGGTGTTGCCTGACCATACAAATGTTCTTAATGCCAGAGATGATTTGTACTTTAAAATCCTCAGGGAAAAAATAAATAAAAAGAAAAATGGATCAGCACATCCTTAGGAGCTAAACCATTATTTACTCACTAGGTTTAGTACACAAGAGGGATATTGTCAGAACACTCACTGCTGTGATAAAATTAAATCACGTCAGCATTTTTCACACCCAACAAAAGAAATATGTAATATTACTTCCTTTTAAAGAAAAAAAATTAGCTTCTCAGCTCAATAGTCTACCTTAATCTGGTGATTAAATTCCAAGCATGAGTGATCCTGAGCTGCCATAAAAATACAAAGTGTATCCATATATTGGTTTTTATTAATCTCCTGATTTTGACTACCTTGGTTTCTTTTTTGTTATAAACAAGAAAAGTCCGTTTATGCTTACATTCTAAAGCCTAATTACTACGATTAAAAAGTTGTGGTAACTCACGAGCTGTAAAACTAGTAAATTATATCCAGCCTGTAAGAAGAACTAATTATAAAGCTGTTGCTTGATTAAGGTGTTTATACTAAAGAGTATTAAAGGGATTAGTCCAAAGCTTTACATCCTGCAGCACAGAATTAATATGCAGGATTTAAACACTCAAATTAATTCAGGTGCAGCAAACAATTATATGAAATAGGAACACTCGCCCTAGCTAATGACCACACTAGTCCACCAAGCTAATTTATAATCATGTACTTATTGACCTCTCTGCTGGCTCACAAAAGGACTCTTCCTGTGCTAGTTCCCACCTGCAAGACACCGCCCTGGGTCTTGTCACCATGGCGATCAGCCCCGGTCTGAAAGCACAGTCCCCAGTCCCTAATGTCATTGCCGGTTTGTCTCATTGAGACATCTCACCTTGCCAGAAGTTACATGTGGACGATAAATTATATATCACCATCATCATCAAAAAGGAAGAGTTACAGAGAACTTATGAATATTTCTAGTCTTTTCACTAAACAAGTTAGTGGTGCTCCAAACCTCTAAATATGCATGGAACGAGAGATAGACAAGGTCAAAATAATAACTAGTCCAGTCCAAGTGTTAAGATTCTTGTATCACTACAAGATTCTTGTATCAGTCCAACCTGATCTTGGTACTTGCTTAACTTTACCCTGAATTTGTTCTGAGATAAGTAAACCCAATTCAGGTCTTCTGGGGCTCATTAATACAAAATTTTCAGCAAACTGTTATGTTCTTACTTTGGGCAGAATGGAAGATTTAAAAATGAGAAATTGATAATAGTTTGATAATGCAGCCATTGCTCCAAGGAAACAAGGAACATGTACTTTAGTAGGAAGGAGATGACCACATTCTTAACTGCATATACATTTGGTATTACAGAGGAATAAAGAATTATGTGAGCTCAGAGTTCATAAGGAGGAAAGACGGCATCACAGGCAATGCAGATATACTATACAGAACACTAAGCTAGAGCCTTAAAGTCTTGCTTGTCTCACTAGCAGTGTGAATTTAGGCAATTGCTGTGCCTTATAGATGAAAAATGCTATTATTCATAGATCTAATGGAATTGTTGAGTCAGAATGAAAGCTGATTTGTTATATTCCTCTAGAGAACTACTCTTACCGTCACTGAGTGTGGTAGTCTGAAGCTGCATATACCCAAGAAAAGTCTGCTCTTAAACCTAATCCAGTCCCATGGCTGTGGACCCATCATAAGTAGGAGGACTTCTTGATAAGGTTACTTCAGTTAAGGTTTGTGGCCTGGCCCAATCAAGATGGGTCTTAACCCAGTTACTGGAGCACTTTATGAGCATTATGAATTCACACGTGAGAGAGCGAGAAAGCCACAGGTGACAAGAAGTTGATACAGAACCCAGAAGAGAAGAAAGAGACCAGAATTTGCCACCATGTGCCTTGTCCAGTGACAGAACCAAGGACCCCCAGCAGTCAGCCCCAGAACACCAGTCTTTGGAGAGAATGCATTGTCTGGAGGATGCTTCGATTTAGACATTTTTACAGCCTCAAAACCAATAGTAAATAAATTCTCATGGTTAGAGGTGAGCTATTTCATGGTATTTACTTGAACAGTCCAAGAAACTAAACCTTGGGTATTCCAATGAAGACATGGCTTGTGAGTGATCCACTGGAAGGGAATGCAACTTGTTTGATTTCTTGCCTTTCTTATTCATTCATCCGTTCATCTGATCATTTGCTCATGGCTACTTTGCCAAGGAACTATTCTGTTCTGGGAGGGGATAATATAGCAAGCAAGGATGACCATTTATCTTCTCTCAATGCTAGTTTTTTTTAATACCTGTGCAAAAACCCACAGCCTGATTTGCTAAGTCATAAAGTTCAATATGATAGACCATATTAACATAACAAAATGAGAGTTTTGAGCATGTGGCCCTAAAGGGAGAGCTGGAGGAAATCTGAAAATAGACTGAGAAAAAGCAGTGGAAACAATGGATTCTCAATCAAAGGGTTCAAATGCCTATCCCTAAAAGTTGTCGTTTAGTCATTTTCTGGCTGCTGAAATGCTGAGGCCCCTAGCAATTCTCCACAGGGACTGCTGGACCAGAAAACTAACTCCAGACCCCAGTGACACCCCTCCTTCTCCAGGTAGGCTATGTCAGGGTCAGTCAGGCATTGGCTGTCTAATGGATGACCTGGCCCTGTGTAGAGACCTAATTTTAAGCAAGCTTGCAAACAAGAATTTGCAGTTTTTACAAGCCAAAAGTCATTAATGAGCAAGAAAGGCATGCATACGTATTGGAAGTGTAGATGGGGAAGGAGGCTGTTATGATTTTTACGGTATGCTCTGGGAGCAGAGCTTGAGTTTTCCAGTTCTCTGGAATCCTAAAACCTAGCATGAACTGCAGAGCATAGCAACCTACTAAATAATTACTTGTTTCTAATAAAATTGATGATGATAATCAAGGGGAGATAAGAAGATATGATTTCAGGATCCATTTGAATGTAGTAAGAGCCTGAAATCAAAGAAGTGCTCTCAGGAGAAAACTGTAGGGGACTGAGGGATACTGAAGAGGGCAAGGGAAAAAGTAGGCAAAGCTTTGGTTTCAGGAGATGTCCAGCCACACTTTATTTCCATGGGGAGCTTTGGAGTGTAAATTGCAATGCAGAGGCCATCCCACCAGAAGCAAGGAGGTGAGCTGTTAACTCCCATAACAGTTAAGCATTATCCATGGGCTGCTCTTGGAGGAGGAGGTGTGAAGAATCTCTTGGTCATCTCAATGTGGTTCTGTCAGCCAAGGGCAGTCTCAGGCAAGGGTGGAGACAAGAGCCACCAACAGTCAACACTCTCAGCATCTGGGGCTGAAATCACGCCCACCCACGGAAATCATGAAGCATTTTCAGGATCTACAGCAACTACTATAAAGGTAAATAAGATATTCTAGGTCTGTGTTCCAGCTTGGAAGGTATCCTAGAAAGGAAAATAAAATAACTGAACCAAGGGAGAGAGAAACATTTTACTGCACATGTGTGGTAAAAAAAATAGTGTGCCAGTTTGAAAAGATTTATGTCCTCTAGAAAAGTGATGTTTTAATCCTAATCAATCTTGTGGGAGCAACAGTTTCTTCTAATTCCTATTCAGTACTGTATGTTGGAAATTTTAATTAGCTTATATCCATAGAGATATGACTCAATCAAGCTGGGGCTTAATTGGTCTTACTGGAATCTTTTAAAAGAAGAAGCACTTTGGAAAAAGCTAGAGAACAACAAGAGAGAAAGCCAGGAGGTTCACAGAGAGCAGAGAAGGACCACAGAACACTGCAGAACAACAAAGCAGAGTCCACCAGCCAGTGACTTTTGGAGATGAAGAAGGAAAATGCCTCCCTGGGAGCTTCATGAAGGAAACCTGGAGATGAAGCTAGTAGATGATGCCATGTTCACCACATGCCTTCCCAGTTGAGGGAGAAACCCTGAACTTCATCAGCCTTCTTGAACTAAACTATCTGTTCTAGTTTGGTAGCTGTGGGAATGCAACACACCAGAGATGGATTGGCTTTCAATAAAAGGGGATTTATTTTGGTAGTTCTTCAGAGGAAAGGCAGCTAACTTTCCACTGAGGTTGCTTAAGTGGGAAAGCACAGGGTGATCTCTGCTGGCCTCCTCTCCAGGCCTTTGGGTTCCAACAACTTGCCCTGGGGTGATTTCTTTCTGCACCTCCAAAGGCCTGGGCTGAGCTGTGAGTGCTGAGATGAGGTATGCCGAGCTGCTTGAACTGTGCTATGATGAATCTCTCATTTAAGCACCAGCCAATTAAATCAAACATCACTCACTGCAGCAGGCATGCCTCCTAGCCAACTGGAGATGTAATCAGCAACAGATGAGGTTCATGTACCATTGGCTTATGTCCACAGCAACAGAACTAGGTGCCTTTACCTGGCCAAGTTGACAACTGAATCTAACTACCACATGTCCACTCCTTGTCAATTTGGCAACTACACGCATCACCTTAAACAATATTAAGCTGCAAAAAACTCTCTTCTGGCTGTGGACCTGTAAATCTCAAAAGAAGTCGTCTGGTGCCAATATGCAAAAGAGGGATAGTCACAGGATCCATAGGGAGAAATCGGAAGGAAAACTTGCAGGGCAAATACCATTGGATTTCAAAGTCTGAGAGTCATTTATCCTTCAGCTTTAGAAAGTGGCAGTCCCACCCTTTCCAAGGGTCTGTCTATGCAGTGGCCTGCCTCTTTCCAAATCAACCTTGGAGAACATTGAGGAGACCACATTGTTTTTGGCCCCACTCTCTCCAGGCATCAAAACCACCCCTGGGCTCTTTGCTATTTCCAGGGCACATGCTCAACCCCTCCATGTGATGGCAGCCACGCTCTTCCCAGTCCCCAAGAAGCATGCTATATACCTTTTCCAAGGCCTGAAGCTGCACGACTCTTCCACTGCAAAGAGATGGGAGACTCATCCTCTGCCCCCAGGGCAAACTCACCCTCTCCATGTATAGGGGTGGGTCCACTCTCCTGGCCAAGGTTTCTTGGCTTCAGACCCTAGCTTCCATGGTTCTCATTCTGCAAACTCCAATTTTTCCGTTTTGTGTCCCCCTTTGTCCAGATTGGCAGTGGTTCCGTTTATACCAACAGTCTCTTCAAGCACTCCAAGACTTCTCCAGCATTCTCTTCGCAGTTCCTCCAAAATCTTCCCCTTAGCCATCCAAAAAACCATTTCAACATATCTGGTATTTGCAAACCACAGCAGCACCCCACTCTCCGGTACCAAATCTGTTCTAGTTTGGTAGCTGCCAGAATGCAACACACCAGAGACAGATTGGCTTTTAATAAAAGGGTATTTATTTTGTTAGTTCTTCAGAGAAAAGACAGCTAAATTTCAACTGAGGTTCTTTCTTATGTGAGAAGACACAGGGTGATCTCTGCTGGCCTTCTTTCCAGGCCTCTGGGTTTCAACAACTTTCCCCAGGGTGATTCCTTTCTGCATCTCCAAAGGCCTGGGCTGAGCTGTGAGTGCTAAGATGAGGTATGCTGAGCTGCTTGGGCTGTGCTATGTTGAGTCTCTCATTTAAGCACCAGCTAATTAAATCAAACATCATTCATTGCAGCAGGCATGCCTCCTAGCCGATTGCAGATGTAATCAGCAACAGATGAGGTTCATGTACCATTGGCTCATGTCCACAGCAACAGAACTAGGTGCCTTTACCTGGCCAAGTTGACAACTGAATCTTACTACCACAGTATCTTTCCCTGGATGCCTTTGATTGGATATTTCTATAGATTTGTTTTAATTGGCATATTTTTTTGGCCTTAGAACTATAAGATAGCAAGTTATTAAATTCCCCTTTTTAAAAGCCAGTCTTTTTCTGGTGTATTGCATTCTAGCAGCTAGAAAACTAGAACAAATAGTTGCAAAAATAAAAATTTTCTCAGTTACATCTGCTAACTTTATGGCAGGTACTAGGCTATACAATTTACATATGTACATTGTCTCCTTTAATCCTTACAAAATTCAATGATGAAGATACCATTATCTCATTTACAGATGAAGAAATGAAGACTTAGAAAAATCACCTATCTAGTAAGTGGTAGATGTGAGAGTCAAATTCAGCTTTGTCTGACTCCAAAATGTATTCCTTGCAACACTAAGTTATTTTAACAGATTGTTTTATAAGCGTTAAATATTAATATATCAATAAAATCTGGTACATTACTGAATTGACATGAGCATATTTTCTTTCTGAATATATATTTGTGGGTGTGTTTAAAGAACATGGAGAAGGAACCCAGAGATTGAGTTTAAATTAATATAATGCCCACTGAAATCATGAAGCATTTTCAGGATCTAATGCTATAAAATAATAGTTGTTCCCTGGAGAAGAGAGATTTGCCAAATTTATAAGTGAATAGGACTCTTTTGGCCATTTTACCCAAAATGTGCACAGTTCAGACCTTAGAGATGTCAGTAGATATTCCTCAAATAAAAAGCTTTTCAAAATAATTTGGGGGAAACTATGTACTTGCTCTGCTCTTAAAGATTAGCAAATCACATTAGCACATCAGAGACACCAAGTACTCCTGAACCAAGAATTCTGCTAGCTTTAACCTTTATGAAACATTTGTCAATATTTCAGGTTACTACTGATCCTTGGACTATGTCTGAAGAATCATTGATGCACTACATATGAATGGACCCAAAAGGATTATGAAGAAGAAATTACTAGGAAATGTAAAAGAGGACTACAGCCTGAAAGTATTAGCAGAAGAAGTAAATGGATTTGAGAGTAAACATTTTCCATTCTAATGGGGTAGTAGAAAGAAGGAAAGACACTGAACAGAGTTGGACAATCCTGCCCTATGCATTCTGGCATATCCATAATTTAGGAAGAAACTGCACCTTACACAAACTAGGTGCTCATCAAATGTTTGCTTAACAGACGGCTCAACAAAGAAAACCAGGAAGAAGTGCATTTCAATTAAGTAGAGGTAGACTTAGATAAACAAATTTATGCACCATGAAATTGAAAGATTAAACTCACAATGGCAGAGTCAAAATCTCAGAGTAAATCATAAGTCTACCACTCACAAAAATCTCATGTTCTCCCCATTGAATTTCTTTTCATGCATGTAAAAACAACTTATCCTTATCTACTCTTTGGGGATGTTTGGGAAGTTATCTACATTACAGTGATTTGAAAAACAGCAAATGGTTTTCTAAATATTTAGGTACTATTATGTAATGGAATGTCGTGTGAAACTTTGAGTGTAATGTAAACATATTATTTTTTCTCCTAAAGAAGGTTTCTTCTTTAAGCTAATGAGCAGAGATGGACAATCATCAATGGACTCTGAGGTTCCATTTAGCAAATATCATGTGAAAGTATAGGGTATTTTTAAGATGAACATATCACCAATCTATGTATTGATTTAACTTTTTATCCCCATGGAGTAGATTCTCTGAGCATTTGTGTCTCAATCGGCTGGAACGTTTTATGACGAACACTCCTGGCTGACCAGTATTCCTCCTATAAGCATCTCTGAGTAAGGCATGCTCTAGCAAAAGAACAAACTTTTAGGCAAGACAAGTAGGGTCATATATCAAGTGGATATGCATCTGTGTGGAAGTCAAGGAACTTGAAGGTGGATGTGCAGGGCATAGCAACTGAGTAAAGATAAAGCACATGGCAAACATCCACAACACTCTTGCAGAATTAGTCAAAAGTGTGCCTAAATTTCAGAAATATGAACAGTGACTCCAGATTATATAGACAGATGGAAGAAAAATATACAGGTTCCAAAATCGTTCCAGAATCACAGCTTGGTAATTATAAGCAATGCCGTTTTTTTTTAAAGTGAATTCCGTTGAGAACTCCCTATACAGATATCTATTTCTTTAGGCTGGGATTCCTGATCTTTCTCTTTGTCTTTGTTTATAGCTGAAGCTTCCCCAGCTGTGGATTTTAACTATGGCATCATTCTGGCTTGTATGGGAGGGTGTGTGTATGAACACACAAGGCGATAGAGAGTTGGACTTGAATTGCCTTTCATGATCTCTGTCAGAGAGATTTAGAAATCACTGTGAAGGAACCACGGATTTATAGAAATTTAGTCTGCAGTCTGGAGTGTCTAATTAGGGATTTGGGACCAAGGTTCATCACATGTTACATCCTAAGCAAAGGAAGTAATTCAGATCCTCCTTGATCTTTGTGTGTTTTCTCCCATTTGTGTGTTTTCTCACCAATTTTTAGATTGTTTGTCATTGCTTTGGATAGCTTTATTTTGGATTTGTAAAATTGTATACCTTATAATGTCCATGTGCATTATATACTTGATTTCTCTAGATGCTCTTCTGGTTATCTGGAAAGATATGATGGGTATACAAATTTCATCTGTTCGATATTAACTTTATTCTGTCTTTCAAAAAGTGTATGTATACACAGTAGATAGATTGTGCAAAAAATAACCCAGTTGAGTCATTGCCAATCAGAGTATTCAGATAAATTGAGCAAAAATTGGTTTGGGGAAGGCTGGATTAAAAAAATGTCATGTATAGATAGAATGAATATTTAAATAGCAATAAAGTTAACTGAAGAGATAAATGTGGACCATTTTGAGACAAAGAAAACATTACTGAAAAGATTCTCAGAGAAAGGAATCTAGAAAACATGTTTGGTCTGCTGAGATTTTAATTCTATCATGTTCCTTCAGGAGATGGCTACAACTCCTTCTTTGATAGTTTAGAACAGAGATGCTCCATATTTTTCATACACACAGAACTTGCTATTAGATAAAATGCATTTTTGGAAGGCCTGACTTAAAGGGCATTCTGCAAAGTCATAGCAGCACCTGATAGATTCGGCATGATAAAATGAACATTGCATATTGTTTTCTTTTCTGCCATCTGTTAGCATTTTCCCATAAATGACAGAGCTTTTTTTTTTTTGCCACATTTAAACTAAAAATGAAGCCTTCCTAAAGCAGCTGAGATTTCAAAGAACTTTATTTAGCAACTAACTACACAGGACAGCTGCATTTATGAAGCTTAACTAAAAAAGACATTATTGCATAAGTTAACATTTCAGTGAAACTACTATCTCATATGTAAGTAAATTACCTATTTAAATTATATTGGCATCATACAAATCCTGACTTTGTATGTGTCTTTACTTTCACGTGTTAAAATACAGCTGGAGGGATATTACTGGTGATAAAGAAACAAGGGCTGCTGTCATATTTATCCTTGAAGAGCTGACTTTTGAAATGAAGCCTGCAAAGGCATGAAACACTTTCCTGGAAAGAGGGAAGTACAATGAGAAATAAGGAAAATAGCAGAGGGAGAGACTGAATAAAAAGAAGAGAACTGAGAAGTAAGGAGATAAAAGATTAGCTTTCTGGTGTGAATTTCTGCCCAGTTTGTCTCCCCAGACAATACCCAGGCCTCTTTTACTAATTCTTCTTAGACGTTCAAGATTCCAGCAGAAAGCTGAAGCTATCCATGCAGGTGTTTCACGGATAGAGGAGCGGCTTTGTTTTGTGTAAGAGGATCTCCTTTGAACGCTCACCTAGTCCCAGGTGGCTGCAGGTGCTAGAAGGATCTGTCCACCTAGCCATGCAGATCAGTCAACCCTAGAGATCAGTAGCTCCATAAGAGGCAAAGCCATTATTTCTCCATGTGCTGGGATATCACTTTTACCCAGACTAATCCACAGGAGCTGAGAAAGTACAAGTTCTTTCTTTCGTCTCTTAAATAACATTATCATCACGATGAATGTCCACCCTCTGGGTAGTAGAAAAACAGTGTAGTCTAACTCTTATAATTTAAACATTACAATGTTAGAATAAAGCTTATCTGGTGCAGTAATTTAGTCATTCTAAATAATCTTCAGCTAGCTTAGGTAACAAGATAATTCAATTTTTTAGATTTTTCACTGCCCTTACGTTTGCTTCCTGGTCACTGCATGACCGTGCAGGGGTGGATGAATCTTACTGAACCTTCACGGCAGTGGGAATGAAGGGGTCCTCACGACAAAGCAGCAGTCTTTCACTGTCCTGGGATCCCTCTGATCTCCGTGGTTGTGACCTTTGACCATCCAGCTGCTCTTGCCTTTTGGCATTTAAACCTGGTGCACCTTCTCTCTCCATCCAAGGTCCCTTGCCCCACAACCATCACACAAACACACCTGGACCTCTATCTCTGTTTTCCTCTCTCTCCTGTTTCTAGCCCCTCTCTTTCCTCCGTCTCTCTCCCCCTCTCCGTACCGCCCCTCTCCATCCCCACTCTCTGTCCTGTCGCTCTCTCTCTCTTCTTCCTCTCTCTTCTCTCTCTTTTTCCCTCTCTCTCCCCTTCTGTCTTTATGGGGCCACATGACATTCTCTGGTGGACTTGGCATGACTTGGCTTTCCCAGGTACCATCTTCCCCATTGAGCTCATGGCCCAGAAAGTCACACTCAGTTATGCTGTCGCATCAGCTCTCCCTCACTGAGCAGTTTCCAAAGCAGGATCACTGACTTCTAACTGGGCTACAACCCTTTAAAGGCTCGTAGGAACTCGTGAGTCCTTCCCATGATTCATGGGACCCCAGGGCTACTCTGACCCTAAATTCTGGCCCTCCTCTGCCATACCATTCTATGCCAGTGACTATGCTTTTATGGGTTTCCTTCCATATAGACAAAGATAAAGGGAAATCTGAAAGATAACATCTATATTCCCAAATATGACTCAGACAAAGGCCCTCTTAGGCATTCCCCCACCCTACCCAGTATTTAAATGTCAGATTGGGGAGATTGGTACATATCTTTTATATTCTGTTTCCCAATATTCCTCAAATATCTCAGGATAAAAAAATGGAGTTTCCATCTTCTTTCCCTTGACTGATCTGTACCTACCTTAAGTAAAGCTTATGGCTGGCCTAGCCATATAATATAAGAAATACAGGGATCTAGAAAAAAAGAGATAGAGAGAGAAAGAGAGGAAAAAATCTCTAGAAAGGCTGGCTTGCAAGATTATTATCTTGTTATGAATCCTTCTTGAATGTCTGAAGCAAAATATTCTTTTTTTCTCTTCATTTCACCTTTAACAATCCTAATCCATCACTGTTATCTACCTCTCTACCACAAAACTGATATATCAACTCTCACTGATGAGGAGCATGTCAGCACACGAAAACAAAATGCAACCAAGTTGTATGAACATCTTTCAAACTATTCTCCCTGTTGAGCCTAACATTCCTCAAAGGTGCAAGGAGAAAGAAATAGTGGAAAGAACCTCCTGTGGTGCTCTCCCTATCTGTTCTTTTCTATAACTCCACCTCTCTGTTCTTGTCAAGCATCTCCTCATGGCATTTTAAGGCTGGAAGTAGCTCCCCTGCTGTGGAGTGATCACGCTATACCAAACTTAACGCAAGGGTGACAGAGGTGATCCTGGTGGAAATGACTTTGTGCAGCAGCTATGACTTTGGCTCATTTTGTGTGCTCTTTAATTTTGGGTCTGAACTGAATGGCAAGCAGTATTTTAAACACAGAAGATGATAGACAAGAGAACCATAGACTGAAACCACCAAGCCCAGCTGATTGCAGTAACGTTCATAATTGCCATCTAGGAGCGAAGCAATGACGTCAAGCCCTGTTGGTCCTTGCTCCTTTTATGAGGATATATCCATGGACAAATAGCCTTCAAATAACCAATCAAAAGATCACTCGTAGTGACCTTTGATCACATATGCTTTTCTATCAGTGTTCCATAGGTTTCTTTACTGGCAGTAAAGTAAGGAGTTAACCAGAAAGTAGGAGCATAAATGTATATGGTGGAGCAAAATGTACTGTTGGTCATCAGATAAGTCAAGAAAGATCACTCTTGCTGACTTTTCTCTTTAAAAATAAATACATTGTGATAAAATACAGATAATATAAATTTTACCATGGTAACCATTTTGAAGTGTACAATTCAGTGGCATTAATCATGTTCCCGATGTTGCACAACCATCACCACGCTACAGTTCTAGAACTTTTTCATCCCCCCCAAATGGAAACTCCACAGCATTAAGCAGTCATGCTTCATTCCCATCTTCTTGCAGCCCATGGGCAACCACTAATTTGTCTTTTGTTTCTATGAATTCCCTATTCTGACATTTCCTATAAATGGAGCCAAGTGGCCTTTTGTACTTGGATTCTTTCTCTTAGCACAGTCTTTTAAGATTAATCTATGTTGCAGCATGAACCAGAACTTCATTTATTTTCATGGCTGAATAATATTCCATTATATGCATGCACCACGTTTTGTTCATCCATTCATCTGGTGATGGACATTGGGTTGTTTCCATCTTTGGACTATTGTAAACAACAGCTTTCTCTTTCTCCCCCTTTATATATGTAGATGTCTCCTTTTGGCAATTTAGCGCCACTAATATTCAAGGCTCTATTAGGTGTTATTAGTGGAACAGAGACAGAAATCAGCATCTCTTGCTTTAAGGATTATGCAACCTATTGAGAAAGACTGTTACATTATTATCTAAAAGTACAAAGTAGACACTGAGTAGTGCCATGGGAGAAGTACACAAAAAAATGTTATGAGAGCAAAGAAGAAAGTGACATTAATTTTAACTAGAGTCTGGGATAGATTTCATGGAGAACATTGCCTCCAGCTGAGCTCTCAGAAGATGGAGGATTTCAGTAAGCATTAGCCAAAAATAATATATATATATATATATATATATATATGTGAGTAAATCAATGCTTGGGATAGGAGTGTTTTCGGGAAATTGGAAGTAACTCAGTGCAGCAGGCCATGGAAAGAGAAGGAAGCAAGCTGAGCAGGAAGTTCAAGCCCAGGGAAATAGCTTGGGCTAGATTAAGAAGTACTTTGAGTATCTGGCAGAGTTTGAACTTCTTTCTACAAACTACTGTTAGTGTAGCAACCTTTTGAGCATGGGAATAGTTTGGTCTCAACGTGGAGATATGAAATATAGAGAAATGCAATTTTTCTATATTAGGAAAGCACACATATTACAGTTAAGACTTAGGAGAATACATTCTTTTTCTGTTTACATATGGGTTAAAATTAAAATCTATGTTCTTTCTCAACCGAGGGGGAAAATGTTTCCACAAAGAATAAGCGCACCATTCTCAGAGGGTATCATTGATGCTTTTTACAGTGTGTGTTTAAAATGAGTACCCCTCATTTGTAATCTAGTCCTAAGTGGAAAAAGTACACATGAAAGAGTTTTCTGTCATTTGGAAGAAGATTCAGGGATCTAGTTCCTTGAGTGTAGTTCCATGAGTTTGTCATTCTTATAAAAATTCATTGGCAGAGGATGAGGGTTAGGAATGGGAAGTGAGGGAAAACAGATAAACTCGAAAATCAAGACATTTGGCCTAATGCTAGGCCCTCAGAACTGGCTGTTTCACGGAATCATGGCTGACTCCATTGTCACCACTTCTGCCTGGCCAACTGACAAGGGCACAGATTCATGATTCTTTCTGAGTAAAGAACAGATCAGCACACCTGGGAGTGCATGGACCTGTTGGCAGCGGTGGGGACAGAGAAGTCTGGGATGTGGTAATAGGACAGCTAAGGACGTTCAGGTGTGCTGTCTCTCCATTAGAAAGTTCTGGGGACTAGGATGGCTTATGGCAGGAACTCACTGTTGTCTCTATGTGCTGAATTTCCTACTCTGGAATATATGTCTCTCAAACTTTATGTGTACTAATAGCTATTCTTTTCCCGAAGATTGGCTACTTTACTTCTTATTTGAGACACAGCTCTTTTTTAGAGCTGTACCTATAGCTAAAGATGGAACAGCAACTCCAGGCATCTGCAGATGGCAAATATCAAGGTGGGGAATGTTGCTTTATCGAGTCCTATGAAATCTCATTGGGTTCACCTGTTTGGGAAGTTGGATTACATTTCAATAGCACTTTTAATTTGTCACAGGTTTCGTGCCCATTCATTTATCTCCTGATGGTGAGTTAAGGAGGAATGTGTTATTGCCTTCAGTCTGGTAAGCTGAAAACAGCATGTTAAGTAACTTCTCTGAAGTCAGACAATAGAGCTGAATAAAGAACTCAGGACTTTTAACTCGAATTCTGTGCTTCCTCATTGGATGATTTGTCGCTAGATTTGCTTCCTTAAAGATATTATATGAATAATCCTCATAGCAAAGGGTGGGAGAAGGGGAAGCACCTGCCAACTAGAACTGCTCCTGGGCTGCTGTCTGCCACTGTGAGCTTGAACCATGGTTTTTCCCAACAGGTCTGGTCCAAGCGTAGTTTCTTTAGTTTCTGACTTTAAGCATCATGTCATGCTCTCCTACTCTGTGTCTGTCAGATTTGTAAGATACAGATACCAACTGAATGAGGTCTTTCTGAGGAATTATTTCCTTGCAAAGATTTACAACAATGTAAGGCTTCTCTAATGGCATAATTAAGGTCATTGAATAAGTGTGAATGTGGTCTGGGTTAATCATTAGCTATTGCATTTAGTTGTTTCTGTCTGCTTCTCCCGAGGGCGCGAAATACTTCTCAAGGGGAACACTGTGCTCCCGATACCCTCAGTTAGGGATGGGTGAGAAATGCTTCACCCTTTTAGGAGACATGTTTTCCTCAAATACAGTCTTCTATAATCTCTATTTACTTCTATTAGATTATTTATTGGGTAATTAGCATGTTCTATAGTAAATGTGGTACAATCCTCCCTCCAGGATTAAATGGAATAATAATATTTACTTTGGGTTGGACTTCAACCTGAATCTTCGAAATTTTAAAATGAATTCAGACTAAAATTAATTTTGACTCATGTTTTAGTTTGCTAATGCTGCCAGAATGCAATATATCAGAAATGGATTGGCTTTTATGAAGGGAGTTATTAAGTTCCCTGTTTACAGTTCTAAGTTCATAAAAATACCAAACTAAGGCATTCAGAGAGAGATACCTTGACTTAAGAAAGGCCGATGGCATCAGAGCACCTCTGTCAGCTGGGAAGGCATGTGGCTGGTATCACCTTGTCCTTGGCTTCTGGTTTCAAACAGCTTCCCCAGGGGTGTTTTCTTTCTGCATCTCCATATGTCTCTATCTGTGTCAGCTCTGAGCTTTTACCAAAGCGATTCCCTCTTAAAGGACTCCAGTAAGTACCACTTTGAACGGGCAGAGATGGATCTCCCTGGTCCCACCAACAACTGGGTGGGTCATATGTCCATGGAAACAACTTAATCAAAAAGAGCCCACCCTACAATAGCCAATCAGTATTAAAGAATATGGCTTTTCTGGGGTATACAGCAGCTTCAAACTGCCACAACTGATAAATTGGGATACAAGCTATTTTTAATGGCCTTTCAAAAATTATTTTATGCAGCTTGGTTAGAAATGCTGCTAATGAATATTCAATAACAAAAGGGTGTTTTTTTTTCTAAAATTAACTTTACTCTTTACAGGAACAATAACACCCCCTGAGCTTGTTAGAATGTGTGACTCATGAACTACAGACACTCCAAAGTGAGAAAATGGTTCTTCCTATACAGAGAACACACTACAATAAACTTGGAAGTGTAACAATCTTTCGATATCTGATCTTAGATTATCAGTTTAAATAAGGTGAGGCTAAAAGGAAACCAGTCTAATCAAATAGTTCCCTCTATTCTATTTCCATGCCTCATCTGTGTTTCCTATTTATTTATTTATTTTGTCTCCATTTGCACTGGGTATTAAGAAAATCTTTTATAGATATGATGTTAAACAGCTGTTAGATTCTAAATGTTTTATATTTGCTATATCAATTTTGATATCAAGACTGCTGGTTAATGCTTCCTAAAGTAGAAACACTTACTGGTCCGATGACATTTTTTAACTTCCATGATTCAAGCCCCATATCCAGCTCAGGTCGTGGGCTGCACTTACTGTCCAGTGCTGTTTGAGTCTTCCCTGCTGAGAAACCTTAGACATATCCTGATTTGCTGACCTATATGAACTCCCAAGAATGTTTTCTCTGTAGTCAGAAATTGTGCTAAATGCAGAAAGGAGAATGCTATTTCCTTTACTTCACCTATTATACACTGTGCTTTTCTTATTTATTAATTAAGGTGTATCTCTTCCTGCTAGAATGTAAGTTCCATAGGAACTTATCTCTCTTGTTTGTCTCTTTATCATCAGCACCTAAAACATTGCCTGGCACAGCAGAGCATATCAATATTGGTTGAATAAGAGAATCGATGAATGAATACGAAGCAGAACAAGTGTGCAACATTTCTGCACACTCTCAATCAACATAGGAGAATGGAAAAAAGGAAACAACTGTACTTTAGGTGAATTACTCATTGCAATTTACCAGTTCCATTTGACAATAAATTATTTTATATTTCAATGGTTATAATTTTTCCCAACATTTCAAATGACTTCCTTTTATATTTCCACCCACTCTAGGTTTCACTGATGTCTATTTTTGCTTTATATTTTTATTCTGTTTAATAGTTGTTAATACTCCATTTTTATCTTAGTTTATCTAAGTAAGCACATTGTAAATCATGGCCCAACTTTATTAACAATTTATTGGGAGTGAATTTATGTCCCAATTGCTTTGCTTTCTTTCGTAGCATTACATGATTTAATAGAGTTTGGAATTTTGATTTACAGACTAATTTTGAGGGGAAATTTTGTTTTGTTGTTCTGTTTCTTTTTGGTTTTTATTGTTCTTTCTTGGGTGGCATTTCTTCAATCCTTTTAAATTTATTGAGACTTGTTTTGTGGCGTAGAGTATGGTCTCAGGAATGTTTCATGCACACTTGAGAAGAGTGGCTAGTCTGCTGATGTTGGGGTGGAGCACTCTATAGGTGTCAGGTCTGGCTGGCACACAGTGTTATTCAAGGCTTCTCCTTCTTTGCTGCTTTTCCTATCTAGTTGTTCTCATTATTGAGAATAGGTATTGAAATCTCCAACTCTTAATGGCGAATTCTCTATTTCTCATCTCAATTCTGTAAGTTTTTGCTTTATGTGTCATGGGGTTAGGTACATATATATCTTCCTGACATTTTGAGGAAATGTCATTTTTACTTTCTTTGGTTTAAACCATATTCCTTGTCTCAAAACTGTATTTACTGATATCAATATCACCAAATCAGTTCTCTTATTATTACTGTTTACATAGTGTCTTTTTCCATCCCTTTTTATTTTCAGCCTATTTGAATCTGAAGTGTATCAAATCCATTATATCTAAGGTAATTATTGATCTTTGCATTTGCTTGTCATTTTGTTCATTCTCTATGTCTCATGTCTTTTTTTCTCTTTTCTTACTTTACTGCCTCCTTATAAAGTAACAGTTCTATGTACCATTTGATTCTTTGTTGATGTTTATTCATAAATATGTTTATTTTCTTATTGCGTGTTCTAGGAATTAAAATCTACACCTTCACTTACAACAATCGACTTCAAATTAATAGTAACTTAATTCCAGTAAAATTTATAAATTTTCTCTAATGCAGCTCCATTGCCTCCCCCTCTTTGTCATATATCTTTGTACACAGTTTTAAGCCTAACAATATGGTTTTATAGTTGTTGTTTTATGCAATGCTTTGTTTAAATCCCTCATGACAATAAAAGAGGAAATGTAAGCATGCTCTCTTTTATATTTACTTCTGTAATTCCCTGTACCAGTGCTTCTTATTTCTTGCTGTGGATTCAAGTTAACATCTGGTGCCATTTGCATTCTTCCTGAAGAACTTCCTTTAGTATTTCTTGTAAAGGAGGTCGTCTACTAATAAATACTCTCAGTCCTTATTTTGCTATCATTTTATATTAAACTTTTTTACTTTTAGAACATTGTAAATTCACACACAGAATAATGCAGAGGTCCTGTATACCCTTTAATGATTTTTCCCCAATGGAAACATCTTGCAAAACTATGGTACAATATCGCAAACAGGATATTGGCATTGATGCGATCAAGATACAGTGCATTTCCATCACAGTCTTTTATAGCTACACCCACTTCCCTCCAGCTCCTACCCCTGCTGAACTCCTATAACCATGTATATATTCTCCATTTTTATAATTTTCATTTCAATACTGTTTTATAAATGGAACAATACAGTATGTGCTGTTTTGAGATTGCTTTTCTTTCTTAACTCCACATATGCCCTTATGATTGATGCATATAAAGTATCTTTCTTTCTTATTGCTGGGTAATATGCCATGCCCTGGATGTAGCTCAGTTTTGTTTTTATTTCCCTAACCATTCACCCATTGAAAGACATCTAGATTATATCCAGTTTTTCACTATTCTGAATAAAACAGTTATAAACATTTGTGTACAGGTTTTTGTGTGAACATAAGTTGCACTTTCTCTTGGCTAAATGCTCAGTTCAATTGCCAGCTCCCATGGTAGTCACACATTTAGCTTTCTCAAGAAACATACAAACTGGTTTCCTGCATGACTACCATTTTCCATTCCTACCAGCAATGCGTACGGATCCAGCTTCTCTGCATGTTCTCTAGCATTTTGTGTTAGTATTTTTTTTTCCAAGGAAAGGGAAACTTTATTGAGTTGTCAAGACCATGGGGCTTGGGAAGGAGGCCACGGAGGACCCGTGAACAGAGTCTATTATTTGACTTTTCTTCTTGGGGCACAGGTAGTTGGTGTGGCTATACTTCTTGTGGCAGTTGACAATGTGGGCATGTAGGTAATCATAACACTAGTGAGCAGGCAGAGGCAAGGCTGGACGATGCCACCCCAGGGACAAAGCACCAGGTTCAGGCTGGACTCTTTTTTTTTTTTTTTTTTTAACTTTTTTTTATTAATTAAAAAAAAATTAACAAACAAAACATTAAGATATCATTCCATTCTACATATACAATCAGTAATTCTTAATATCATCACATAGTTGCATATTCATCATTTCTTAGAACATTTGCATTGATTTAGAAAAAGAGATAAAAAGACAACAGAAAAAGAAATAAAATGATAACAGAGAAAAAAAAAGATTATACATACCATACCCCTTACCCCTCACTTTCATTTACCACTAGCATTTCAAACTAAATTTATTTTAACATTTTCCCCCCTATTATTTATTTTTACTCCATATGTTCTACTCTTCTGTTGATATAGTAGCTAAAAGGAGCATCAGACACAAGGTTTTCACATTCACAGAGTCTCATTGTGAAAGCTATATCATTGTTCAATCATCATCAAGAAACATGGCTACTGGAACACAGCTCTACATTTTCAGGCAGTTCCCCCCAGCCTCTCCACTACATCTTGAACAACAAGGTGATATCCACTTAATGTGTAAGAATAACCTCCAGGATAACCTCTCGACTCTGTTTGGAATCTCTCAGCCATTGACACTTAGTCTCATTTCACTCTTCCCCCTTTGGTCGAGAAGGTTCTCTCAATCCCTTGATGTTAATTCTCAGCTCATTCTAGGGTTTTTCTCAGTCCCTTGATGCCGAGTCTCAGCTCATTCCAGGATTTCTGTCCCACGTTGCCAGGAAGGTCCACACCCCTGGGAGTCATGTCCCACGCAGAGAGGGGGAGGGTGGTGAGACTGCTCGTCATGTTGGCTGGAGAGAGAGGCCACATCTGAGCAACAAAAGAGGCTCTCTTGGAGGTGGCTCTTAGGCCTAAATTTTAAGTAGACTTGACCTATCCTTTGTGGGGTTAAGTTTCATATGAACAAACCCCAAGACTGGGGGCTCAGCCTATAGCTTTGTTTGTCCACACTGCTTGTGAGAATATCAAGAATTCAACTTGGGGCAGTTGAATTTCTCCCCACTTTCACCATTCCCCAAAGGGGGCTTACAAATACTTTTCCAGTCACTGATCAAATCACTCTGGGATTCATCGGGGCATCATTCTGGACAAACCAACAAAATCTCATGTCCTAACTGAGATTCCAAGGACAGAGATTTTTGACTGTTTGCAGTTACTACTTTCTCCCCAGCACCTAGAACAGAGCCTGGCAAATAGTAGATGTTCAATTAATATATTTTTTGGCATGATGGATGCAAAGGAGAGAGTATAGCTCTTCTATTTGTTTATAAAGCATGCCTGTTTCCAGGCTTCAGTCCACAATGCCTGTTTTCATACTCAAACACAGGTATAAAATAGTTAAATAAATGCACATACTTAATAAAATATAGCAGCTTTCCACCTGATATTTATCTGGAACTGGTACTTAAACTAATTATTCTATTCTTATTATTTTTTTTTATTAATTAACGGAAAAAAAGAAATTAACCCAACATTTAGAAATCATACCATTCTAGATATGCAATCAGTAATTCTTAACATCATCACATAGATGTATGATCATCGTTTCTTAGTACATTTGCATCGGTTTAGAAGAACTAGCAACACAACCAAAAAAGATATAGAATGTTAATATATAGAAAAAAAATAAAAGTAATAATAGTAAAAAAAAAAAAACCTATAGCTCAGATGCAGCTTCATTCAGTGTTTTAACATGATTACTTTACAATTAGGTATTATTGTGCTGTCTATTTTTGAGTTTTTGTATCTAGTCCTGTTACACAGTCTGTATCCCTTCAGCTCCAATTACCCATTATCTTACCCTGTTTCTAAGTCCTGCTGGACTCTGTTACCAATGACATATTCCAAGTTTATTCTCGAATGTCGATTCACATCATTGGGACCATACTGTATTTGTCTTTAAGTTTTTGGCTAGACTCACTCAGCATAATGTTCTCTAGGTCCATCCATGTTATTACATGCTTCATAAGTTTATCCTGTCTTAAAGCTGCATAATATTCCATCGTATGTATATACCACAGTTTGTTTAGCCACTCGTCTGTTGATGGACATTTTGTCTGTTTCCATCTCTTTGCAATTGTAAATAACGCTGCTATAAACATTGGTGTGCAAATGTCCGTTTGAGTTTTTGCCCTTAATTCCTTTGAGTATTAATGGTATTAATGGTATTGCTGGGTCATATGGCAATCAGGCTGGACTCTTTCTGGATGTTGTAGTGGGAGGAAATGTGGCCATCCTCTAGCTGGTTGTCCACAAAAGTGAGATGCGTGATCAGGCATGGTGCCTTCCCTGTCTCGGATTTTGGCTTTGACATTCTTGATAGGGTCATTGGACTTGACCCGGAAAATTATGGTCTTGCTTCACATCTCTGTGTCTACCTCTTGGCAGCCTTGTGGAAGGGTCAGAGCTGTCATTACTAATGTTATTGTTGTTGTTGTTGTTGTTGTTATTATTATTTTAGCCATTCTGCTAGGTCTGTAATGATATCTTACTGAGCTTTTAAATTTGCACTTCCCTGATGGCTGATGATGTTTTCATGTCTTTTTGCCATCTATATAATCTCTATAGTGAAACTTTTTTTTTTTTTAGCTTTTAAGCCTGGTCCACCCAAGTCATCATAGCGTAGAAATGGAGCAATTATTGGTTAGAAATGTTGCTTAAACATCATGAGCCAGAAAGGTTTCAGTCTTAGTTTTACAGGACTGTTGTTACAAAATACCACAGACTGGCTGGTTTAAAACATTAGGAATTTATTGTCTCAGAGCTCTAGATGCTGAAAATCTGAAATCAATGTGTCAGCAGAGTCATGCTTCCTCATAAAGGGGAGAATTCATTCCTGGACTTTCCCCTGGCTTCATGTGGGCAGCCAGACATCCATGGAATCCCTTACCTTGAGGCAACATAACTCAATCTCTGCCTCCATCCTCTCTCTGCCTCAGTCTTCCCTACTTATTGTGCCTAAATTTTCTCCATTTATAAAGACACTAGTCATATCAGACCAATGGGGGACCCTAATCCAATTTGGCCTAATCGTAACTAATAACATCTTCAAAGATCCTATAATAAATAATGAATTAGCATTTACAGGTCTGGGGATTAGTACTTAAACATCTCTTTTGGAGATATAAGTAGTTCCATAATAGCTTTTACCTTTTGCTGAAGGATCTGTTTGTGGATTAGGGACTGCATTCAAAGTTCAGGAAGTTTAGAAGTCAAGGTCAGATAGTAATTAATGATAGCGGTAAAAATTCAAACTTGCTAGGAAACCATTTCTCTGCTATAACTCATCCTATTGTTAATTCACATCCCTGGTAACAGTCATTTTGGCCAGGAGAATTCTAACTCCAGCTGGGTTTAACAGTTTCTACTTCCTAGGAAGCTGGAATGATAACTGAGGCACGAGACATACTACACATTACTCAGTTAAATGGAGATAATCATGTAAATTCAGGGGCTGTGGGGAAGTTAGGGACACACTGCAGCATCTGAACTGTGAATTACTCTCCATTTAAAAAAGGAAGATGAGAAGAGGGATGGGAGCGAAGGGTCATGAACACATGAGCACAAAGAGATCATGCTCCGAGCAACTGGCGGCTTTACAGGTACTGGTTCCAGTCACAGAGTCAAGTTCTTGTCATTGAACTTCCCCAGTGTCTTCTAATAAATTTAATTTTGCTTAGGTTAGCTTGAAATGGTTCTCATAACATACAACAACAACAATAATTTAGAAATACAGGTGGCAGAACACAGGAATCTATCAATTCAACATATATTCATAATGAGTTTCTCAAATGTCAGATGGTAAGATGGCATCTGACTTTTCTCCTTAAAGGCTCATGTTCTGATAGGGAAGCCCTATTCCTGACTTCAGATTCCAAGAGTGGTATCCCTTTTCATCACAGACATATATATATATATATATATATATATATATATATATATATATATATATATATATACACACATATTGAAAAATAACAAATAAAATGACTTTTAAAAGAACACATCAAAAAAAAGAACATATCAACTTCTCCTTTTAATACATTCTTTGAATTCATTTGTGATATTTCCCCCTTAATTGTCAGTGTCTTTTTATATTAAACTAAAGATTGAGATAAGACACAGGCAACACAGACAATTCACTTTATAGGTGACTCAAATTTTGTCATTTCAAACTATTAGTTTTTTTTAAATAAAATGAAAGGATTTGCACTTATTGTCATAAAAGCAATACTTTTAAATTTGATTTCAAATTTGTATAAATGTTTAAGGAAAATATATTAACAAGGTTCATCAAAAATGTTTTTCCTAATTTTGTTCTGATGTGCTTTACACAAAGTTGCCTTTAAACACTAAGTGCTACAATGATTTGAGGATTAAAAAAAAATAGTACAGTCCATATGTATCACACTTTGGCATATGGTTACCACAGTAATATAAGTAAATAATTAGTCTTTCTATGTGAAATATCTCTGAAGTTCATTTTAAATACTTCCCAATAATGAAGCATTACTCTCTGAAATCAGTTAGTTACAGTATTCACGAAAATAAAGTCTCATAAAATCCCCTAGAAGTCATCAGAAATCCAAGTTAATAACACCCTCATAGCCCAATTAATAACAAATCATTCAATTATGTAGACGGATTACATAATAAATCCTATAACTTAGGTATCTTTCTTTGGCAGAGTCTATAAGCTCAGCACAAAAATTTGTAATATACTGGTACAGATTTTAAATTCATAAAGACCATTCAGCAAATTTTACTGCCATATAATCAACCCCTTGGTCCAATCTTTTAAGAGGAACTATCATAAACCCTATAACCAATTTAGAGCAAAACAGCTTAATACATCTTTCGTGACTACTTTGGGGCTAACCCTTGCTAAACTATAACCCACATTAAAATAGAATTGACATTGTTTTTAAACAATATTGTAGTTAGAGATATACCTTTGTCAAAATCACAATATTTTCTTGGCTTTGGATATAATAAGGACACAATGAATATTATTATTCTTTAAAGTACGTAACAGATATTTATTAAGCACCTGCTGTGTGTGAAGCATTATGCATGGTCCTGGGTATGCATTGGTGCATCCAAAGAACTTTCTGTCTAATAGGGTTATCACAGTGGGGATGGGATACTCTTGTAATAGGTGGTTGGACAACGAGGGCCGGTCAACCTTGGCAAACAGAGAAGTCCTGCCAGATGACTAATCACAGAGGTATTGAATGATAATTGGGAGTTCTTTGGGTAGTAAAGGAAGGACCAGAAAAGACCAGGTTAGGATGACAGTATGTGTGAGAGATTTTTAAGCAGAAGACAACCATAGGTGATTGAATATGTCTTTTCAAAAAATCAGTTTGCCTCATTGTATAGTGCAAAACCTGAAGGTCTGGAAACAGCTTTTCAGACTCTTACCACAAGTCAAGGTAAGAAAGAGGATAGCCTGTTCTCCTGGAGTGAGTGTGGATGAACATGGAGAGAAATGGATGGGTTAAAGAACTTTCAGGGAGAAAGAATTGACATGAAGCATTTATTTCTTGAATGTGGAGGCACTAAGAGAGGGGAGTGAGGAGGAGGATTCCAAGACTAGTGGCTGGAGCAAATGGGTAAATGGAGTGTCATGTCCTGGAACCAGACAGTAATATGAATCATGCATAGTACTGGGGAGAGGGTGGGGCAGCAGATGTTGTCAGGGTGGGTCTATGGTGGTAAGATAATATATTTAGTCTTTAGCCTATTAATGCAAATGGAGTATCTAGTAGATATATGACTACTATTCATCTAGTAGTCAGATGAATTAATTCCGAATACAGGAAAAAGATCCCTATTAATATAAATTTGTAGAGTGTAGTCCAAAACTATGCCATTATCCACAGCACAGATATGAGGGTCAAGACAGAACTTTGGCTCAGAAAGAGGGGCCAGTGATGAGACTTAACAAGAAAATACCTCTACGTTTGAAAGTCAAGATGAGCTAATGTCCCAGAAGCCACAAAAGAGTTAGTCACCGTTCTGGAAAGATAAGTCATTTGTTCTTTGTCCTTAGATAAAGTTAATGACTTAGTAAAAATGAAATCCATGGAGGGGTACCAGCTACCATCATATTGCAGGGAATTGAGAAGTCAGTATGTCAGGGAGACCTAGTGTAGGAATTGACCCTTCCTGCTTAAAATAAATAGCAATAATAAATAAATTCGAATACCAAGTTTAAAAGTGTAGTCAAACTTTCAAGAACGGAAATTTGCATTGCTAGGACTGAAGCGGAAAACACAAAACTAAAGAAAGAGGGGAAACAAAGGCACGTGGCCCACAGAGGTATTGGAAAGCAAGACACATGTTAGAGTCTGGGCTTTAATCCTGCTAGGGAATGGGAGACAAGGCATCTGAGTCATTCACAATGAAGTTCTACACCTGAGCTTTCGCATAAAGCTATGACTACCCATCACAAAAGCAATGGATTTCTTACAAGTGACTCATAAAAAATCATAAAATCTGCAACTATGTGATGATATTAAGAATTACTGATTGTATATGTAGAATGGAATGATATCTAAATGTTTTGTTTGTTAATTTTTTTTAATTAATTAAAAAAAGTTTTAAAAAAAATCGTAAAATCAAACCTCCAGCCAAGGCAAAAAGAGAACTTCAAATACAAGCTATCGTATAATTCCTGAAACCAAATGTAAGCAACTTGTCTGAAAATAGGTCTTGCTTCTCAGAAGCTTATAGGTTCCCAAGCGAGACACAGGAAATCTACCTTCTATAGATGCTTCCCTAGCCCAGGGCACATGATCAATGAAATTATCCTCCCCTGAAGTTTGTTTCCTCTACAAAAAGTACACAAAAATATAATGGTGAGTCAGCTGATAATAAAGGTATAAGAAAACTCTTTTTAAAGAATGAATCTGAAGTAAATTCGTCATCTGTCTCAAGAAACTGGGCTGCGAAGAAAGGAAAAAATGGGGCATAAATGAAGGGGTCATCTGGGTATCAAAATGGACATGCAAAATGGTGGAGTAGGAAGTGTTATAGGTTGTCCCCTCTACTAGCTAAACAGAAGAATTGGAAAAAGAAACTGGAATAAAGTAGGTGGTGGTCATGGAACAGCCGCAGGTATGCCAGAGGAGGTGAGAGGCTAAGGAGAGTTCAGCTTATAAAAGTGAAAGCACTGCTAGGTCCCTGGCAAAAGCTGTGGAAATGGCTGCAGCTGGGGCAGCATGGCCCCAGATCTGAGAGCAGCCAGCTGGACCCAGGGCAGTCAGAGGAAATGTCCTCTAGAGTCGGGGTTGAGGGACAAGGTCAGTTGGGGGATTGGTAAGGGACCAGTGTGGCAGCTGGCCTGAGGCTTGGCTCTCTGGGGAGGCACTTCCAGACTCCCAGCAGCATCTACCTGGAGCTAACCAGGTAGTGATTGCTTTGTTTGCTTTTCGTATTTGTTTCCTTCTGCGCAGGGGCATTTCCTTGTCTGGCAGATCCCTAAGGGCACAGCATGGACTCTGACCTTGGTTGTAGCTCTCTCTGGCGTAGAGGCTCTGGTCACGTACCAGCAGCTCCTCAGCCCTAAAGACCCAGTGCACTTTTTCACCTGTTGGGTTTCTTCCATTTTCTGTGTTGTTGGATCTGGTGGGTCCCTGAGGGACCAGCACAGATGCTAACCTCAGTTTCTCTCAGAAGCAATATTTCAAAATATTGTTGGAACGCAATAGACCAGAAGTGGATTGTTTGGTTTCTTGTCTTCAAATTTATAGTCCTAGGACCATGGAAATGTCTGAATGAAGGCTCCAGAGAAAAATACCTTGACTCTGAAGAAAGGCCGATGGTGTCCAGGCTTTCCCTGCCACGTGGACCTCGGCTGTTCTCTCTTGGTTTCAAATGGCTCTCTCAGCTCCTGTTACCAGTGGTTTTCACTCTGAATGTTTGTGATTGCTTACTGGGCTTCTCTGAGGCAGACTCTGGGTTTCATCTAGCAGTTTAGCATCTCCAAATGTCTGTGTCTTGGTTTCGTCTTTCTTCTCTCTAGGCTCTCCCTCTCTTTGAGCTGTAGTTTTTTTTTTTAATGCAATTTGATTGATATATATTATATATTCACATACTGTGTAATAACCCAAAGTGTACAATCAGTTCACAGAATCATCATATGGCTGTGCATTCATCCTCAAAATTGGCATTTATTTTCTTTTTTGTGAAAAATAACATATATACAAAAAAAACACAATAAATTTCAAAGTACAACACAACAATTAGTTGTAGAACAGAATTCTGTGTCCGGTATGGGTTACAATTCCACAATTTTAGGTTTTACTACTAGCTGCTGCAAGACACTGGAGACTAAAAGAAATATCAATATAATGATTCAGCAATCATATGCATTTGTTAAGCCCTACCTTCTCTGTATAAGTCTACCATCACCTTTGATCTTTCTCCAACTCTTTAGGGGTATTTGGGCTATGTCCATTCTAACTTTTTCATATTGGAAGGGACTGTCTATAATATGTGATAAGGGATAAGGATGGAATTAGTGATGTTCTAGAGAGGCCGGCTCCTTTGCATTTCAGGAGTTATGTGGCTTAGGAATCCATCTGGAGGTTGTAGGTTTCTGGAAAGTAATCCAAATACATGGAACCTCTGTTGAATCTCATATAAAGCCCTAGGTATTCTTTAAGGTTGGCAGGAATGATTGTCATTGTGGTTTGGTAAATTATGACAGGTAGCAATGTCTAACTGAAATTTGCGTTAAAAGTGACCTCCAGAGCAGCCTCTCAACTGTATTTGAGCAATCTTAGCCACTGATACTTTATTAGTTACACTTCTTTTCCCAGTTTTGGTCAGGATGGGATTGTTGATCCCAAGGTACCAGGGCCAGGCTCATGACCAGGAGTCATATCCCACATTGCCAGGGAGACATTCACCTCTTCATATCACGTCCCATGTAGAATGGTGGGGGGCAATGATTTCACTTTCAGAGTAGGGCTTAGAGAGAGTGAGGCCACACCTGAGCAACAACAGAGGTCCTCCAGAAGTAATTCTTAGGCATGCCATAGGTAGGCTAAGCTTCTCTGCTATATAAATAAGCTTCACAAGAGCAAGCCTCAAGATCAAGGGCTTGGCCTATTCACTTGAAGTCCTTAATGTTTGGGACAGAATCATGGATTTCCCCAGTGTAAAGTTTAATAGTTTCATAGTTTTTTTCTCCATCACTCAAGATACTTTGACAATACTTTTTGATTATCAGCTTAACGTACCCTGGGGTATATCTGGGCATTACATCAAACCAAAAGGATTAAAGACCTTCACTCCCATCCTTGTGGCTGGGTTGTTTAATGATCTGTCCAGACAGATTAAACTAGACTATGTACCACAGAAAATTTAGGTTCTGGACAAAATAAACCTCTGTTCCTTTGGTCTCATATAGTAGGTGAAGTTCTAAATACAGACAGTGTCTTTCTTACCCCTGTGTTCTGAATTATGTTAATTCAGACCTGATCGGTTTTGTTATTATCTCTAAATACCAAGTTATACATACATAAAACAGCTTCTCAAAATCCAGAAATAATGATTACCACTCTAGACTAAAGGTCACTGCTACGAGCTTACAATCTAGGCCCCAATTTTCTTACAAGTATATTCTAAATGAGTCCATACAGCATTTGCTCTTTTGTTTCTGGCTTATTTTGCCTCACCAAACGTTCCACAGGTTCATTCCCATCATTGCATGCCTCACAACTTTGTTCCTTTCTGTAGCAGCACAATATTCGATCATAGGTATACATCTCCGGTTGCCGCTCTACTTCTCAGTCAGTGTCTCTTCATCTACCTCTATCCATTGGGTGTCATGTCTAATGTCCAAAGTCAACAGTCCATCACCACTCTCAAGTTTAGCAATTTCATTGTTTCCAAGAGAAAAGCAATAAAAAAAACATACCCTCACTAAATAGAAATCCAAACCTCCGCTTAACACTTGCCCCTCCCCCATTATTTACCCTTGGTGTTGCTATGGTACTATTGATGTTTCCTTGTTAAGCAAAGGCCATAGCATGCAATAGCAGTTTTCCTCTTATAGCCCAATATCATATGCTTTTTATATGATTCATAACCTTGTCGTAGTTCATGCAATAACCTATTTATAATTGTAATGTGAATTAGTGGGATCCATGGGTCTATACAACCCCTTTCATCATGTTCACCTTCAATATGGTAATATTACTTATAGACCCACTAATGAGCTGCCTTCACTCCTATTGCCTTACATTTAAGGTCAACCTCATTAGCTAACTGTTCGCCCATCTCTACCTCCTGTGTATCTCTAGGTCCCCTATATTCTCTATTATAAGCCTCTGACTTTACTTACCGATGGTCATAAAAGCAAAATCATAGAGTATCTACCCTTTTGTGTCTGGCTTATTGCATTCAGCATTATGTCCTCAAGGTCCATCCATCTTGTCACATGCTTCAGGATGTCATTTTGTCTTACTGCTGCAAAATATTCTATTGTATGTATATACCACATTTTTTATCTACTCATCTATTGATGGGCATTTGGATTGTTTCATCTTTTGGTGATTGTGAATAATGCTGCTATGAACATTGGTGTGCAAATGTCTGTTTGTGTCATTGTTTTCAGCTCTTCTGGGTATATACCAAGTAGTGCTATTTCTGGGTCATAGGCAACTCGATATTTCATTTCCTAAGGAACTGCCAAACTGTCTTCCATAGTTGCTGCGCCATTATACATTCCCACCAGCAGTGCATAAGTGTCTCAATTTCTCCACATCCTCTCCAGCATTTGTAGTTTCCTGTTTGTTTAATAACAGCCATTCTTATAGGTGTGAGATGTTATCTCATCATAGTCTTGATCTGCATTTCCCTTATAGCTAATGAAAATGAGCATCTTTACATGTGCTTTTTAGCCATCTGTTCTAGTTTGCTAGCTGCAGGAGTGCAATATACCAGAAAAAGAATGGCTTTTTAAAAGGGGAATTTAATAAGTTGCTAGTTTACAGTTATAAGGCCAAGAAAATGTCCCGATTAAAGCAAGTCTATAGAAATTTCCAATCCAAGGCATCCAGGGATAGATACCTTGGTTCAAGAAGGCCACTTAAGTTTAGGATCTCTCTCAAGTGAGAAGGCACATGGCAAACAGGGTCAGGGTTTCTCTCTTATCTGGAAGGGCATATGGTGAACATGGTATCATCTGCTAGCTTTCTCTCCTGGCTTCCTGTTTCATGAAGCTCCCCAGAAGGTGTTTTCCTTCTTCATTTCCAAAAGTCGCTGGCTAGTGCACTCTCTGCTACATGGTACTGCAGCATTCTCTGCTCTCTCTGAATTGCATTGCCCCCGTCGATGGCTTTGGGGGTCTTGCCAAAGATCACTTGACCATAGATTTGGTGGTCTAGCTCCACACTCTTCATTCAATTCCATTGGTCAATACTTCTAACTTTGTGCCAGTACCATGCTGTTTTGAACACTGTGGCTTTGAAATCAGGATTCATTCTTATATCTAAGGATATTTTTAGTTATTCAGGATCTCTTTTCCTTCCATATGAATTTGATAACTAACTTTTTCAAGTCTTCAAAGTAAGTTATTGGAATTTCGGTTGTTACTGCATTGAATGTGTAAATCAATTTGGGTAGAATTGACATCTTAATTACGTTTAACCTTCCCATCCATGAGCAGGAATGTCTTTGGATTTTCTTTGATTTCTTTTAGTGACGTTATATCGTTTTCTGTGTACAGATCCTTTACATCACACTTAAGTATTCCTAGATACTTGATTCCATTAGTTGCCATTTTGAATGGAATTTTTTCCTTAGTTGACTCCTGTACACAAGGTCACTGCTTATGTACAGAAACGTTACTGATTTTTGTACATTAATTTTATATCCCGCCACCTTGCTGAGTTTGTTTACTAGCTCAAGCAACTTTGCTGTAGATTTCTCAGGATTTTCCAAATATAGTTCCATGCCATCTGCAAATAATGAAAGTTTTACTTCTTCCTGTCCAATTTATATGTCTTTTATTTCTTTTTCCTGACTGATTGCTCTAGCTGGAACTTCTAGTACAATATTGTATAATAGTAGTCACAGAGGGCAGCCTTGTCTCATTCCTGATCTTATGGGCAAGGCTTTCAGTCTCTCTCCATTGAGTATGCTGCTGGCTATTAGTTTTTCATATATGCCTTTGATCATACTGAGGAAGTTACCTTTGATTCCTAGCCTTGAAGTGTTTTTATCAGAAAAGGATCTTGAATTTTGTCGAATGCTTTTTCAGTATTAATCGAGACGATCATGTGATTTTTCCCTTTTAATTTGTTAATGTGCTATATTTCATTAATCAATTGTCTTGTGTTGAACCATCCTTGCTGGGTTTATACCTTCCTAGTATAAACCCCACTGGGTCATGACGTATAATTCTTTTAATGTGTCCTTGGATTCAATTCGCTAATATTTTGTAGAGAATTTTTGTATCTACATTTATTAGGGAGATTGGCCTATAGTTCTCCTTTCTTATAGTATCTTTACCCAGTTTTGGTATTAGACTGATGTTAGCTTCATAACATGAGTTAGGTAGCATTTCTTTTACCTCAATTTTTTGGAAAAGTTTGAGCAGAATTGGTGCTAGTTCTTTTTTGGAATGTTTGATAAAATTCCCCTGTGATGCTATCTGGCCCTGGGCTTTCCTTTACAGGAAGATTTTTGATGTCTGATTAAATTTCTTTCCTTGCAATTGTTTTTTTGAGATCTTCTATTTCTTCTTGAGTCAATGTAGCTTATTCGTGTGTTTCTAAGAATTTGTCCATTTCATCTAAGTTGTCTAGTTTGTTGGCGTATAGTTGTTTACAGTATCCCCTTATGTTTTTCTTTTATTCCCTCAGGGTCTATGGTAATGACCCCCTCTTATTTCTGATTTTTTAAAAATTTGTATCCTTTCTCTTTTTTTCTTTGTCAACCTTGCTCGGGGTCCATCAATTTTATTAAGTTCCTCAAACCACCAACTTTTGGTTTTATTGATTCTTGCTTTTGTTCTTTTGTTCCCCCATTCATTTAATTCTGCTTTAATCCTTGTTATTTCTCTTAGTCTATTTGCTTTGGTGTTAGTTTGCGTTCTTCCTCAAGTTCCTCCAGGTGAGCAGTTAAGTCCTCGATTTTTGCTCTTTCCTCTTTTTAAAATGTAGGCATTTAAGGCAATAAATCTCCCTCTCAGCACAGTCTTTGCTGCAACCCATAAGTTCTGATACATCAAATTCTCATTTTCATTCATCTCCAGATAGTTATCGATTTCTCTAGCAATTTCTTCTTTGACCCACTGTTGTTTAAGAGTACATTAATTAATCTCCATATATTTGTGAAAGTTCTGGTTCATTGGTGGTTATTAAGTTTCAGCTTCAATCCATGTGAATAATTTCTTTTGTAATTATTCAAAGAAAGTGCTTTGAATAATTTCCATCTTTTTAAAATTATAAAGCTCTGTTTTGTGCCCCGGCATATTATCTATCCTAGAGAACATTCCATGAGCACTAGAGAAGAATGAATATCCTGGTGTTTTGGAGTGTAATGAGCTATGTATGTCTGTTAGGTCTAATTCATTAATTTATCAAATTGTTTAAATTCTCTATATCCTTGCTGATCTTCTGTTTGGTTGTTCTATCTAGAGAGACGAATGGTGTATTGAAGTCTCCTGCTATTATTGTTGAAACATCATTGCTCCCTTCAGTTTTGCCAATGTTTGTCTCATGTACTTTGGAGTGCCTTGATTAAAAGTATAAACATTTATGATTACTAATACTTCTTGGTGAATTGTCACTTTATTAATATGTAGAGTTCTTCTTTGTCTCTTATGATGTGTTTACATTTGAATTCTATTTTGTGTGATATTAGTAGAGCTACTTCTGCTTTCTTTTGGTTATAGCTTGCATTTAACAACTTTTTGCATCCTTTCACTTTCAATCTATTTGTATCCTTGGTTCGAAGATGAGTCTCTTATAAGCAGCATATATTGGATCATATTTCTTAATCCATCCTGCCAATCTGTAACTTTTAATTGGCAAGTTTAGTCTGTTAACATTCAACGTTATTACTGTAAAGGTATCTCTTGAATCAACCATCTTATCCTTTGGATTATTTGTCTGATCAATATATTCATCTCCTTCTTTCTCTTTTTTTATACTTTAAGTTACCCTTCTGGTACTCTTCAATTCTGTGACGTCCTCCAGACGTCCCTCTCTTGACTTTTTTTCAGCTGAAAGAACTCCCTTTAGTATTTCTTTCAGGGCTGGTCTCTTGTTGACAAATTCTCTCAGCATTTGTTTGTCTGTGAAAATTTTCTTTTCTCCTTCAGCTTTGAAGGACAACTTGGCTGGGTACAGAGTTCTTGGCTGGAAGCCTTTCTCTTTCAGGATCTTAAATATATCATACCACTACCTTCTCACTTACATGATGTCTGTTGAGTAGTCCAAACTTAGTCTCATGTGTTTTCCCTTGTATGTAGTAGACGATTTTTCTCTGGCTGCTTTCAGGACTTTCTGCTTCTTTTCAATGTTTGGCAGACTGATTAGTATGCATTTTGGAGAAGGCCTATTTGGATTTATTCTATTTTGGGTTTGTTAGCCTTCTTTGATTTGCATATTTATGTCTTTTGTGAGAGTTGGGAAGGTTTCCCCGATTATATCTTCAACTAATCTTCCAATCCCTTTACCCTTCTCTTCTCCTTATGGGACACCAATGATTCTTATATTTGTATGCGTCACTCTGTCCATCATTTCCCTGAGATCGAACTCAAATTTTTCCATCTTTTTTGCCATTTACTCTTTTGGGTGTTTGAAGTCAATTGTCCTGTCCTCTAATTTGCTTACTCTTTCTTTTGCCTCTTCAAATCTGCTGTTGTGTATCTTTAGTATATTTTTTATTTTGTCTACAGCATCTTTAACTTCTAGTATATCGGCTATTTTCTATTCATTCTTTCAAATTCTTCTTTATGCTCTTCTAATGGCTTCTTGATATCCTTTATGTTATTAGCCAACCCACTGATTTTATTTAGTACAGCTATATGAACATCTTTGATTATTTGTTCCAAAGTCTGTGTCTTCTCTGGTGTTTTAATTTGGTCATTATGCTGAGCTCTACTGTCTGCATCTTCATGTGCTTATTGACTTTCTGTTGCCTTCGAGGCATGTAAATATCCTGATAGGGTTACTCTGAAAGTTGATTTCCTTGAGTAGTCTAAAGTTTTATACTTGCAGGATAGACATGGAGCAGGATGTGGGGCATGGGGCAGAGCACAGCAATGCAGTGACAAGTTGCAATGCAAGAATAGGCACAGGTCGGGGGTGCTACTTTGTGCCCGGGAATGTGGGACATGAGATGGTGGGAGGGCAGTGGATGGACTTTGGGGGCAGGGGGCAGCTCAGGCAGGCCTTGGAGCACAGGAGCAGGGCACAGTGCAGGGGATACAGAGGTAGTGGACGGCAGGAGATGGATGGGGGTGGATGTGTGGAGGCTGCTGCATGGACAGGTTATGGGTGAGCACATGGAACAGGGCGGTCATGGGTAACAGGGTGCAGGGTTCAGGGTGCAGAATTCAGGGCACATGGCTGGCAGGGTGGAGGTGCATGCTTGCTCAGGGGATGGGGTTCTTGGGGGTCCAGGATGGGGATGCATGCATGCTCAGGGCCAGGGTGCATGTTACAGGGGGCTGTGGGATATAGGGCAGGGACAGGTGTGTGTGTGTGTGTGTGTATGTGTGTGTGTGTGCAGAACTCAGCAGCTGTGTGGCACAGATGCACCCATGAGCTCCTGCTAGGTGGGGGAGTGGGGCACCTGTGCAAAGGGGTGAGGTTAGGGTGTGTTTATATGTGGGGCAGGCGGGGAGGCTGGAGTGGGGTTGTGGTGCAGTGGTCGAGGGGTCAGGTCAAGGACAATTGGGTGCTGGGGTGGGCAGTATGCGGGAATGCACATTCATATGTCTTGAGGGAAAGGATGCTAGTGTTACTGTCAGCAGAGCTGGGGGCAGGACAGGGGTGTGCGTGTGTGCAGGAGGAGTATCGGGGTGTAGAAATTGAGGGGTTGGGGCACGGATGCTGGGTACTGGGGCAGCAAGGATGTGGGCATGTGCATGCACAGGGATGACAGGGCCTTGTGTGCACATATGCAGAGCTCAGGGGGTTCGGGTCAGCTTTGAGTGCTTGCATGACCTGGGGGCTCGTGTGGCCCAGATGTGCGGGAGAACACTTGTGCTGAACCTGGGGGCTGGGGTGGGGATGTCAGTGTGCATAGAGCTGGGAGGCTGGGGCAGGTTGCATGACTGCGTGGGCTTGTGGCAGGTGTGGCACAGTTTCTCAAGTGAGAGCCTGCTGGGGGCAGGGAGGGGATAGTTGGGAGTGAGAGGCTGGGCACAGATGTGTGGGTCCTGGGGGTGGGGTAAGAGTATGAGCTTACAAGGAAGAGGTGGGCGGGGTGGAGCAAGCATGTGCACATGTGCAGGACTGGGGTTTGGGGTGGGGATGCATGGGTGAGGGGGTTGGGGCAGGGGTGTTTGGAGCACTGTGGGGCAGGGATTGGGTGTGGGGGTGCATGGTGGGGTGTTGAGGTGGGGTTTAGGTGCTTGGGAGGGTAGCAGGTCATGGGAGGGCGTGTGTGGGTGAGGCGCATTCCAGTAGCACAGCTTTGCCTACTTCCTAGTCCCTGTCTCCCTGTCCATGCACTCCTGAGGGCTCCAGGCCTCTGTTTGGAAAGGGGTGGGTCAAGTTCTTTGCACTAGCTGGATAGTCTTCAGTTCTCTGCATCTCAATTCAGCTTTTCCAGCCAGGACCTCTGTATGTGGTGTAGAAGATACTTTCAGGTCACTTACAGCCTGGAATCAACGTCCTGGTTGTTTTTCTGTCCCTTCTCTAGCTGTTCCTTGGAGCAGGGGTGAACTTGACCTATCCTATTCTCCCATCTTCCTGGAATCTGTGAGCTCTTTTAAGGACTCCAGTAAACTAATTAAGACCCACCTTGAATGGGCAGGGCCACATCTCAATGGAAATAATCTAATCAAGGACAGAGCACGTCTCCACAAGATTGGATTAAAAGAACATGGCTTTTCTGGGGGGTACATAACAGTTTCAAACCAGCACATGCAGCATCTTCTGGCCTTGTGCCAGCATCTGCAGAGACATAAAGAGCCATGAAACTTTTTTTTCTCTTTTTTAGTAGGTTAAGTTTCTTGTTTCTCGACCTAATAATTTTTGGTCTGATGGATAAGGAACAAACAGGGATGCTGGCCTAGGTTTCAGCCTCAAAATGAGCAGCTACTGGCTTCTTATCAGACATAGCAAAAAACTTGAAGAGTAAGTACACTACTCTATTTTTTTCTTCTTTTTTTTTGGGGGGGGGGAAGTTTTGTCTGTTTATTACCATTTTTTTCTTTTCTTTTTTTCCTTCTCACTATTTCTTTCTTTTTTTCCCATCTTTCTCTTGGTATGGAAGACTGAAGAGTGGGTAAACTAGATTCCCAGAGTGAACATAGTATTTAGAATGTCCAGTTTGAAACTAAAAATTACAACACATATAAGGAGACAGGGATGCATGGCTTAGTTAAGGAAAAGCAGAATTTGACAGAAAATATTCTGAATGAAGCACAGTCTCTGCAATTACTAGTCAAAGCTCTTAGAACAACTCTCATAAATAGAATCAATTAACTAAAGGAAAACATGGGCAAAGGACTTAAGTAAATTAGGAAAATAATATTTGAACAAAATTAGAATGTAAATAATGAAATAGAAATTATAAAGAACAACCAAATGGAATGCAAAAGCATAATAAGTGCAGTGAAAAATTCAATAGACAGTTTCAAAAGCAAATTCAAGGAAGCAGAAGAAAGCACGAGAGCCCTTAAGGACAAAACAATTGAAATTTTCCAGGTCCAGAAGCAGAAATAAAAAATACTTCAAATTCTGAATGGAACTTAAGGAGCCTGTGGTCCAACACCAAGTGTATCAATGTATGCATCGTAGAAGTCCGAGGAGAAAAGAGTGATCCAGGGCCAGAAAAAGTATTTGAAAAAATATTGGCAGAAATCTTCCCAAATCAGATGAAATAAATGAATATAGAAATCCAAGATGCTCAGCAAATGCCAAGTAGAATTAATACAGAGATTTACACTGAGATACATTCTGATCAAACTGTCCAATGCCAAGGACAAAGCAGAATCTAATAAACAGCGAGAGAAGCAACATGTCACATATCAGGGATCCTTAAAAGATTAATATCCAATTTCTAATAAAAACCATGAAAGCTGAAGACAGAGGGAAGATATTTAAATTCTGAAAAGAAAAAAAAATGTTCCCTAAGAATGATATACCCAGCAAAGCCATCATTCAAAAATGATGGAGAAATTAATATATTCCCAAAGAAAAACTTCAGAAGTTGACTATCACAGGACCATTTTTACAGGAAATGCTGGAGGGAATTCACCATGTTAAGAAGAAAGAACTCATGACCATATTTCCCTGCAGAATGAAAAACTAAAGATCTCTAATGTAAATAACAAAATGAGTAAATATATATATACCAGTATTATTTAATTTTTCATTTGTAATGCTGTCTTTTACTTCTTAAGGGGTGGAAAATTCAGATACATAAAAAACAAGCAAAGATCTTTGTTACTGGGCACATAATGCCTAAAGATGCAATCTGTGATATGAATAATATAAAAGGGAGGGATAACGTAGATAGATATTGGGTAAGTGTAGTTTACTGACATCAAGTTGAAATCAACACAAAATTGTTATGTAGTTAGTATGCCAAATCATCACCCATCATAACCATAAAGAAAATATCTTCACAAAAGAAAAGAATAAGTGATGAAAAATGGCTAATTATAAAAGGTCATCTAAACCAAAAGGAAAGTAATAATTGAGGTGAGGAGGGACAAAAAGGTATAAGATTTGCAAAAAAGTATGCTGGATAAAGGGCTTCATATCCAGAATATATAAAGAATTTTGCAATTCAATGACAAAGAGACACAGAACCCAGTTAAAAGATGAGCAAAGGATTTGAATTGATGTTTCATCAAAGGAGGTATAAAATGACAAATGAACACATGAAAAAATGTTCAACATCATTAGTCATTAGGTAAACACAAATTAAAGCCACAATGAACTGTCATTTCATACCGACAAGACTGGCTAGTATTTATAAAAATAATAACAAGTGTTGGCAAGAATGTGGAGAAATTGGAAATCCAGTGCATTGTTGTGGGAAAGGAAAATGCTTCAGTCACTGTAGAAAGCACTATGACAATTCCTGTAAAAATTAAGAAAGCATTATCATTGGACCTGACAATCCCACTTCCATATTCATACGCAGAGAGTTAAAACAAGTTTCAAACTAGTACATATATACTAGTATTTATAACAGCATTATTCACAATAGCCAAAAGTGTTGTCTATCAACAAATGAATACATAAACAAAATGTGGTACCTAAAAACAATGAAATATTGTTTGGTTATAGAAAAAAGTAAACTAATTAGACTTGCTGCAACATGGAAGAATCCTGAAAATATTATTCTCAGCAATAAGCAAGACACATGAGTGTAAAAATTATATGATAATACTTATAAGAAATGACTAGAAATAGCAAATTCACAGAGATAGAAAGCAGATTAGAGGTTACCAAGGGAGAGGGGATGAATACATGGAGAAGGTAGGACAGAGCGTTTGTTAGTAAAAAAATATGTTTTTTAAGTGAATAATCATCTTCAAAAAACTTATATAAAGTATTAAACTTTAATAAAAGCTTTAAAAACCCTGGCATGTTAGTCAGATTAAGATTGAGAAAGATTATGTCTACGTGGTAAGAAGAAAAAGTTATTACGAATAGTGAAGTTAAAATCATTTTAAAAAAGTGAAACAGTCACTGTTCAAATGTCTCTGAGCGAATGTTTTGAGCATAAGAGGAGATAGTAGCCTTAAATCGTAATAGAAAAAGCTCTTTGCAAAGACAGCAGATAAGATGCAACTTAAAAAAATAAATTTGTAGGAAAGAGGAAAAGGAAGTAGAGAAGTTTTCAATTTCATAACATTATCTCATTTGATTCCTACAGCAATGGTCAGATTTAGATATTGTTATTAATCCCAGGGGAAATCAGACTTTAATTAACTTGCCCATTTTTTTCTGCTATTAAGTGCAAAGTTGCGATTAAAATTCAGGTACTCTCTATCCAAAAGTCCAAGCCAACCTCATATGATAAGATTTTATTTGAAGTTTATAAAAATGACTACACCAGTCATTACAAAATTTCAGTAAGGAATCGCAGTTTTAATCCCCTTTTTAGAAATGAGGACCTTATCCTAAACTTATGTCATTTTTCATATGATAAGCCATCATGCCAAATAAGCCACAGGAATACATTGAAAATGAATGCATAGATTATGCTTGCATAACACTACAAATAGATAAAATAAAAACTTCAATCATGCATTATGCTACACAATGGCATAAATAATTTATCACTGAATTGAACAGTCGTGTTCCATCGTCTGCACCCACACAATCCAACACACACTATACAGTCGATTTTGTAACAATGTGTTCTTAATTCTTCCTTTATCTTTTATGGTAGTTAGATTCAGTTGTCAACTTGGCCAGGTGATGGTACCTAGTTCTATTGCTGTGGACATAAGTTGATGGCATGTGAACCTCATCTGTTGCTGATTATATCTGCAGTCAGCTAGGAAGCATGCCTGCTGCAATGAATGATGTTTACTTTAATTGGCTGGTGCTTAAATGAGAGAGCTCAACGTAGCACAGCCCAAGCAGCTCAACATACCTCATCTCAGCACTTGCAGCTAAGCCCAGGCCTTTGGAGATGCAGAAAGAAATCACCCCGGGGAAAGTTGTTGGAACCCAGAGGCCTGGAGAGAAGGCCAGCAGAGATCACCCTGTGCCTTCCACATAAGAAAGAACCTCAGTTGAAAGTTAGCTGCCTTTCCTCTGAAAAACCATACACTAACTAAATAAATCCCCTTTTATTGAAAGCCAATCCATCTATGGTGTGTTGCATTCTGGCAGCTAGCAAATTAGAACATCTTTCAATTAAAATGCTACCCTACCAGGGAGACCTGTCCTATCCACCCAATTAAAAGTAGTGTCACTCCTAATATTCTGTTGTTAATTCTCTTTCCATAATATCTCCCAGTTGAAATCATGTTATCTTCTAGAACAACATCTAAGACCCTTCTATTTTAGAAGCACAAATTCATTATTTCAAAAATTGGTTGAGGAAATTTGCCAAATTATTCAAAAAAATATTTAGTGCTTTCTATGCACTAGATACTGCTACAATCATGAGAGTATAGCAATGAATCAAAATGCAAAGTTTCTGCCTATATAAAGCTTTGTTCTAGAGGGGCATATATAAAGTAAATTAATAAAATTTGTTTATTATTTATTAATTTATTCTGCAAACAAATACACCGCCCTCCCCTCTATGTGGGACAATGACTCCCAAGAATATAAACCTCGCTGGCAATGTGGAACCTGACTTCTAGGGATGAGCTAGGACTGTCATCATGGGATTGAGAAAGTCTTTTTGACCAAAATGGAGAAGAGAGAAATGAGACAAAATGAAGTGTCTGTGGCTGAGAGATTCCAAACAGAGTTGAGAGGTTACCCTGGAGATTATTCTTATGCATGATAAAAATATCACCTTGTTAGTTTATGGTGTATTAGAGAGGGTGAAGGGAAGTACCCGAATCTGTTGATCTGTATTCCAGTAGCCTTGGTTCTTGAAGATGACTGTATAACTATATAACCTTTACAATGTGACTGTGTGATTGTGAAAACCTTGTGTCTGACACTCCTTTTAGCTAGGGTATGGACAGATGGGTAAAAAATAAGGATAAAAAATAAATAAATGATGGGGGGATAAAAGGTAATAAATTGGATAGATTGAAATACTAGTTGTCAATGAGAGAGAGGGGAAAGGGGTATGGGAGGTATGAGCTCTTTCTTTTAATTTCTTTTTCTGGAGTGATGCAAATGTTCTAAAAATGATCATGGTGATGAATACACAAGCATGTGATGATACTGTGAGCCACTGATTATATAATATGATTGGACTCTATATTTGTGAAGATTTCTCAGTAAAGATATAAAAAAGAATGCAAATTAATATAATAGAATATAAATATTTAAAATTAATATATTACATAGTGAAATATAATATGTACTATACTGTACATAAACTACAATGCATAATAATATTTATTATCTATTATAATATAAGCATATACTATAACATGCATAGTAAAAGAATGTTTGTATAATATAATATGAACATAAATATAAAACTGTATCTTATAATATGGTATAATATATTACTATAATGTATATATCTTAATATAATATAATGTCAGATTCTGGAAAAGGTGATGGAAATGTACAGCAAGGTAAAGGGACAGAGTATTGAAGAGTCTGAGACCTATGAGACAGTATAGTAACAAAGATCTGTAAGGAAGATACATTGGAGTTGAGATATGAAGGAAGTTAAGGATAAAGCCTTGTGACTACCTGGATGAAGTATGCTTAAGAAAATATAAGCCAGACACATTGGTAAAAGAGCAGAAAATCCAGGAATGAGTAGGCCAGAGGAAGAGGCTTGAGAGACAGCTAAGCGTTCAATCTTGGAAAAGCTGTAAGTAATAAAGTGAAAACATGTCTCTCTGGTAGCAAGGCTCCTAGGGAGAAATTGAGAATTGAGATAGAAACCACAACTTGTAAAACACACCCTGAGATGAATTCTACCAGACAAACTATGATGGGCAGCACAGACCATCTAAGTTCAAACTCTGAACACCACTCCATTCCAACCCATGTGCCACAAGATGAGATCACAATACGAAGTAACCTAACAACTCTATAGAGATGCATAGGTTCTATATATAGTACCAGGGCTGTTCCAGAAATTCCTTCTGTGCAAATTCTGACTAATCCCTGCTAAGATGATCCTATGCCAAACTCCAGCTCCCAAATGCATTAAGTGACCCTTCCCTCCCCACCTCCTCCTGAGACGCATCGTGTCCCCCAGTGGTGTGAAGTTTCATTTCCTGCAGCAATAAATAAACCTGACTTTGGATATGACAAATAAGTTCCTCATGGTCTTTGGCTGGTGGGCTTTGACATGAGCCATAATAAGATACTTGGATTTTGTTCTGAGTTTGATTAAAATCCATTCTTTCATTGTGAAGAACAGAGTAAAATTATTGACTCATATATTTTTAAAGATCATTCTGGGAATTTCCACCTTGAGGAATAATTGAGTAAAAGGGACAGACTTATCCTCCTACCTTAAACAAACATAACAAGGACAAAACATATGGAGCAGTTTTCATCTACTGAACAACTAGTAGTATAGAACAGTGAATTCTGAAAGAATAAAAACAAATTATGTGAGCCATATAAATGCCCTGCCTTTCTTTTCTGCCTGGAGAGACTCACTAGGTCACAGTGCAGGAAGGAAGAAACACAGCGTCTATTTAATTCCCAGAGCATTGCATTAGAGGCCAGAGGAACTTGATTTCACAGGGCAAAATGCCAGAGCTAAATGACACATGTGGGGTGGGGGCAGAGCGAGAGAAGAAGAGGGGCAGGAGAGAGTGTCTTTTCAAGTGATAAGTACATATAAAGAAACTCCCCAAAGCTAGAAAAGGAACCATTGAAAAAAGGAGGCAATGCAATTTCAGAGAATCACGTATATTTGGAAGTACTTCATTCACCAGCAGCAGAGGGGAGAAACTTCGGAATACACAAAGTACTGTTTCAACTGTGAAGCCAAATTAGCTCTAAAATAAATATTGCTTGGCTCCCACCTAACAAAGCTTAAACATAAAATTTAAAAGAATCAAACATTTTCATGCAATCAACCTGCACTCGAACAAAACACAAAAATATAAAAAGAAATGCAGAAAATTTCTGCATTTTCCCAATGTCATAAAAATAATGATGCTCACATCAAAAGAATAAATTACCTGACATTTATAGGAGTAAGACAATGCCAAGAGAAAAATCATTCAATAGAAACAGACCCAGAAATAGTAAATATAATAGAATTAAGAATAAATAACTTTAAACTACTATTATAAATATTGTCCCTATGCTTATGAAAGAAAAATATGAGCATGTTAAAGAAAAAAACACAAAAGATATATTTTAAAAACTCAATGCCTGATAAGCCCACTGGATAGGGTTCAGAAAAGATCAGTCACTGTAGAAAAAAATTAGTGATCTTTAAGTAGAACAACAGAAACCATCCAAAATAAAACACAGAGAAAAAGATTGAAAAAAAATAGAACATAATGAACTATGAGATCATTTCAAGGATTGTAATACATGCATAACTGGAGAAATAGCTGAAATTTTCCCAAATTTGGTGAAAAAATTAAACCCATAGACCCAAGAAATTATATGAACGCCAATACAATAACAAAGGAAACTATACCAAAGTACCTTCTAACCATGTTGCTTAGAACCAATGATGAAGAGAAAACTTTGACATCAACTAGAGGCAGGGATAGACCCATTATATTTAGAGAATAAAGATAAAATGATAACACACTTATCGTAAGGAGCAATGTGATCCTAGAGACAATGGATTTTCCTAAACTGCTTACAGGGATACTGCATGAGTTAGGGTTCTCTAGAGAAACCGAATCAACATGGAACACTTGCAAATATAAAATTTATAAAAGTGCCTCACATGACCATGGAAACACAAGAGTCCAAAATCCACAGGGCAGGCTGTGAAGCCGATGATTCCAATGGAGGGTCTGGATGAACTCCACAGGAGAGGCTTGCCAGCCAAAGCAGGAAGAGAGCCAGTCTCTTCTGAATCCTCCTTAGAAGGTTTCCAGTGATTAGATTAAGCATCACTCATTGCAGAAGACACTCCCCTTGGCTGATTACAAATGGAATCAGCTGTGGATGTAGCTGACGTGATCATGAGTTAATTTTATGAAATGTCCCCATTGCAACAGACAGGCCAGCACTTGCCAACCAGACAAACAGGTACCACCACTTGACCAAGTTGACTCATGAACCTGACCATGACAGTCCACCCCTTGTCAACTTGGCAGCTAGACATCACCTTAAACCACACCTTTTTATAAATAAAAAAATACTAAAACACATTTTTTTCTTTCACCTAACAATACTTAACTGTCCTGCATATAACTAGAAACATATTAAATCTCTCCAGAATAGGGTGTAAGTCCTCGGGTAATATTCATTCTTAAGCTTGATATCATACAACTTAAAAAGTATAACAGGAACAAAACAGCATTACAGTCCTTGTTTCTGTAACTAATCACGTTGTCATAGTTTGTGTTTATCCTACCTTCTTCCACTACCCATTCCATGTTCCCTTTACCCTCAGCAAACACTTCAGCTGGCCATGGTTCTTCACCTGGTGGGGTGACCCAAACCTTCATTCCTGAAGTTTCAGAACCATTTGGTAGTCCTACCTGGATTGGGTTGTTGCAGTTTTCCATTGATTTTAATCAGAGGGCATGGTAGTACTGAAAGACGCCCAAGGGTATCTCCTATGCTCCAAGAAAACTCTTCTTTACTTCCCTTGTGTAGTTGCAGTCCTATTTCCCCCTGATAGTCAGGGTCAATCACCCCAGACAATAATGCAATCTCCTTGTTGGCTTTGTTGGCATGAGTAGCCCAAAGTGACCAGGTGGCAGTCTTAGATTCCAGTTCAATGGAATTGTTGTTGTTTCTCCTGGTGGAAGAACTCCCCCTTTTGGAATTAAAGCCTGTAGACCAGCAGAGCTCAGCATCACAGGGACAGGAAGCAAAAATTTCCCTAGTGAAATCACTAGGGGTAATAGTGAGTGGTACCACTCCCATTTCCACCCCTTGCCTCCTGGACCCATGGATCCTGGCTATGGGAGAAACAGCACCATACAGTGGACACTGATTCAGAGCATATACAGCTTTCTGGAGAACATTACCCCAGCTTTCAAGGTATTGCCACCTAGTTGACACCATAACTGAGTGTTCAAAAGGCCATTCCACCGTTCTATCAATCCAGCTGCTTCTGGATGATAGGGAACATGGTAAGACCAGAGAATTCCATGAGCCTGTGCCCTTTCCCACACTTCATTTGCTATGAAATGTGTTCCTTGATCAGAAGCAATGCTGTGTGGCATACTGTGATGATGGATAAGGCATTCTCTAAGCCCACAGATCGTAGTTTTGGTAGAAGCATTGCATGTAGGGAAAGCAAACCCATATCCAGAGTATGTGTCTATTCCAATTAGAACAAATCACTGCCCCTTCCATGAAGGGAGCAGTCCAATGTAATCAACCTGCCACCATGTAGCTGGCTGGTCACCTTGGGGAATGGTGCCATATCAGCAGATGAGTGTGGGTCTCTGCTGCTGGCAGATTGGGCACTCAGCAGTGGCTTTAGCCAAGTCATCCTTGGTGAGTGGAAGTCCATGTTGCTAATTCCATGCATAACCTCCATTTCTACCACCATGACCACTTTGTTCATAAGCCCATTGGGCAATGACAGGAGTTGCTGGGGAAAGAGGTTGACTGGTATCCACAGAACAGGTCATCTTATCCACTTAATTATTAAAACCTTCCTTTGCTGAAGTCACCCTCTGGTGTGCATTCACATGGGATGCAAATATCTTCATGTTTTTAGCCCACTCAGAAAGGTCTATCCATATACTTCTTCCCCAGATCTCTTTGTAACCAATTTTCCAACTATGGTCTCTCCAAGTCCCTGACCATCCAACCAAACCATTAGCAACAGCCCATTAGTTAGTATACTATGCACCTCTGCCCAGTTCTCCTTCCAAGCGAAATGAACAACCAGGTGCACTACTCAAAGTTCTGCCCACTGGGAAGATTTCCCCTCACCACTGTCCTTCAAGGACACCCCAGAAAGGGGTTATAGTGCTGCAGCTGTGCACTTTCGGGTGGTACCTGCATATCGTGCCAAACCATCTGTAAACCAGGCCCGAGTTTTTTCTTCCTCAGTCAATTCACTGTAAGGAACTCACCAAAAGGTCATAGCTCTGGTCTGGGAAAGAGAAGATAATGTGGCAGGAGTGGAGACTGTGGGCATTTGGGCCACTTCTTCATGTAAATTACTTGTGCCTTCAGGACCTGCTCTGGCCCTATCTCATATATACCATTTACATTTTACAATGGAGTGCTGCTGTGCATGCCCAACTGTATGGGTTGGTGGGTCAGACAACACCCAGCTCATGATAGGCAACTCAGGTCTCATGGTAACTTGGTGGCCCATGGTTAAGCATTCAGTCTCCACTAAGGCCCAGTGGCAGGTCAAAAGCCATTCCTCAAAAGAAGAGTAGTTATCTGCAGCAAATGGTAAGGCTTTGTTCCAAAATCCTAAGAGTCTGCATTGTGATTCTCCTGTAGGGGCCTGCTAAAGGCTCCAGACAGCATCTCTATTTGCCACTGACACTTCCAGCACCATTGGATCTGCTAGATCATACAACCCAAGTGGCAGAGCAGCTTGTATAGCAGCCTGGACCTGTCACAGAGCCTTCTCTTGCTCAGGTCCCCACTCAAAATTAGCAACTTTTCTGGTCACTCGATAAATGGGCCAGAGTAGCACACCCAAATGAGGAATATGTTGTCGCCAAAATCCAAAGAGACCAACTAGGAGTTGTGTCTCCTTTTTGGTCATAGGAGGGGCCAGATGCAGCAACTTATCCTTCACCTTATAAGGGGTATCTTGACATGCCCCACACCACTGGGCACCTAGAAATTTCACTGAGGTAGAAAGCCCCTGTATTTTTGTTGGATTTATGTCTCATCCTCTGATGCACAAATGCCTTACCAGTAAATCTAGAGTAGCTGCTACTTCTTGCTCACTAGGTCCAATCAACATGATATCATCAATATAATGGACCAGTGTGATGTCTTGTCGGGGGGAGAGATGATCAAGGTCCCTGAAGACAAGATTATGACATAGAGCTGGAGAGCTGATATACCCCTGAGGTAGGACAGTGAAAGTGTATTGCTGACCTTGCCAGCTGAAAGCAAACTGTTTCTGATGGTCCTTACTAACAGCTATTGAGGAAAAAAGCATTTGCCAGATCAATAGCTGCATACCAGGTACCAGGGGATGTATTGATTTGCTCAAGCAATGATACCACATCTGGAACACCAGCTGAAATTGGAGTTACCACCTAGTTGAGCTTATGATAATCCACTGTCATTCTCCAAGACCCATCTGTTTTCTGCGCAGGCCAAATAGGAGAATTGAATGGGGATGTGGTGGGAATCACCACCCCTGCATCCTTCAAGTCCTTAAGAGTGGCAGAAATCTCTGCAATCCCTTCAAGAATCCGATATTGTTTCTGATTTACTATTTTATTAGGTAGAGGCAGTTCTAGTGGCTTCCACTTGGCCTTTTCCACCATAATAACCTTCACTGCACAAGTTAGAGAGCCAATGTGGTGATTCTGCCAGTTGCTCAGTATGTCTATTCCAATTATGCATTCTGTAATTGGGAAAATAACTGCAGAATAGGTCCAGGGGCCCACTGGACCACTGTGAAATGGAACTGAGCTAAAACTCCATTTATCACCTGGCCTCCATAAGCTCCCACTCTGACTGGTGGACCAGAAAGACATTTTGGGCCCCCAGGAATTAATGTCACTTCTGAACCGGTGTCTAATAATCCCCAAAATACATGATCATTTCCTTTTCCCCAGTGCACAGTTACCCTGGTAAAAGGCCAACAGTCTCCTTGGGGAAGGTTTGAAGGAAGATTAATAGCATAAATCTGTGGTAGTGTAACAGGGTTCTCCCCAAAGGTATTGGGCTTCCCCTTCATTCAAGGGGCTCTGGGTCTGTAAACTGTCTCAAGTCTGGAAATTGATTAAGGGGCCCTGAACCTGTGTTTTTGTAGTTCAGGTTAGACTTTTATTAACTTGACCTCAAACTCTTTTGTGTATAAAGCTCAAACAAGAATTTAGTAGATTGTCCTTCTATTGTATTTCTATGTACCCCATGATTTACTAGCAAATGCCACAAATCTCTACAAGTCATATAATTTTGACTCCTGCTTTGAGTTTGCTGTCTATTATAATGGCCATGGCTACCCTGTCTTTGGAGATTAAGTGCTGCTGCCTGGCTTTGCCAACTCGGGATCCCATCATCCCCATTGTGTTTAAGGATTCCAGCTCAGTGACAGCAGTTCCTACAGTAATATCTAACCTACAGAGAAGTGCAACCACAGAGCTCTTCAGGGATGATGGTGCTAGTCTCACAAAATTATTTCTCACTGTTCTGATAAAAGGTGCATCCTCCAAACATTCCTGGGGTGTAAAAGCAGACTTTGCATGATAAATCTACTCTAACATTCCAATCTCTCTAAGCCTCTGGATCCCCTCATCTACATTATACCAGGGCAGTTCTGGCATTTCAACCTCAGGTGATGTCAGCCACCTTTAATCCATGTTTCAACAAACCATCCAAACAAACTGTTAATACCTTTTCTAACCTCAAGCTATAATATTGAATGCAGAATCTCTGCTTAGTGGGCCCATACCAATAAATTAGGCCTGATCCAGCCTTATACCCCTCTCACCATTATCCCACACCCTTAAAATCCATTGCCACACATATTCCCCTGATTTCTGTCTATATAAATTGGAAAACTCACACAGTTCTTTTGGATTATAACGTACCTCCTCATGTGTGATACATTTTACCTCATCTTTAGGTGCCTGTTGGGACTTTAGTCTAGTTATAGGTCTAAAAGAAATGAGGGGTGGTAGGGGTGGGTCATGAAAAGAATTAGAAATATCTTCCAAGCCATTTGCTTCAGGGACTTTGTTTGCAGTTTCCTCTGGTGAAACAGGATTGATCACTCTAGGGTTATTCCCTTCAGGAAGAGGTTGGGTGGCCAACTACTCAAGGCAGGCTGGAGGTGGGGTGGCTATGTCCTCAGGGCAGACTATTACAGGGTTATCTAAAGAAGGCTCAGCATGGTCTAAGGTTTCAACCTCTCACTGGACATCATTATCAATCCATATGTCACCATTCCATTTTTCAGGGTCCCACTCCTTTCCAATCAATGCCCTCACTTTAACAGCAGACACCACGCAACATTGAGATTTCAGTTTATGTGGTAAAGTTGCTACTCTAACAATAAGATTCTGAGTCTGATTTTCAGAGATCTCAAGTCTATGGCTACAGGAAATAAGATTTTCCTTCAGGATACTCATATAAACTTCTACATCTGTCAGACAGCACTTAAGCCTCTCATTTGAAGCCTTAAGACCATCCCTTTCACTCCTTAATGTATCCAGTGTATCTAACAACAACTAGCTAACATCTCTATACCTCTTATTTCCAGAAAACTCTGTAAAGGTGTCAAAAACATTATCCCCCAGAGCCTGGCTTTGTACAAGCAAAGCATTAGGAGAATTGAATGGTGATATTCTGACTATCTCTTTGCCAACTCACTCCATGTACTGGGAGTGTCATTCTGATTACAGGAATCAGAGTCCTTAGTTCCTTTGAGTCCAGTTAGAGTAGAAAACCATTCATAAAAACCCATTTTTAAGATTCTGTTTAAGAACCTCTCCTAATACGAGGTTGCATTAGTTAAGGTTCTCTAGAGGAACAGGATCAACAGGCAACACTCACAAATATAAAATTTATAAAAGTGTCTCATGTGACCATGGAAACACAAGAGTCCAAAATCCACAGGGCAGGCTGTGAAGCTGACGATTCCAATGGAGGGTCTGGATGAACTCAACAGGAGAGGCTCACCAGTCAAAGCAGAAAGAGAGCCTGTTTCTTCTGAATCCTCTTTAAAAGGCTTCCCATGATTAGATTAAGCATCACTCATTGCAGAAGACACTCCCCTTGGCTGGTTACAAATGGAATCAGCTGTGGACACAGCTGATGTGATCATGATTTAATTCTATGAAATGTCCTCATTGCAACAGACAGGCCAGCCCTTGCCCAGTCAGACAAACAGATATCACTGCTTGACCAACTTGACAGATGAACTTGACCAAACAGATACTATAATAAATGAAAATAGTTTTCAGAATCAAAAGAAAAAGGGCCATGAAGCAGTGGCTCAGCAGGCAGAATTCTTGCCTGTCATGCTGGAGACCCAGGTTCGGTTCCCAGTGTCTACCCATGCAAAAAAAAAGAAAAAAGAAAATCAAAGGAAAAATGAAGAATATCTTAGACCATGTGAAAGCTGATAAAATTCATTAACAGCTTACCAGCACTTTAAGGAGTGTTAAAAGAAACACTTCAGGCAGAAAAAAAAATGGTACAAATGGAAAATCTGGATCTGTACTAACAGATAAAGAGCACCAGAAGTGGTAAATATGTTGGTAAATAAAGCACTGTTTTTTCTAATGTTATAAAACTAAAAAAAAAAAAGTAATGACTATTCAAAGCAAAAATGTGTTGTTGAGTTTATAATATATGTTGAAGTAAAGCATATGACAAGAGTATCACAAAAAACTAGAGAAGGGAAATGGAAGCAAACTATTGTTAGGGTCCTAGCACTTTAGGAAGTGCTAGAATGGCATAATATTCCTTAAGGTTGGTTAAAGATGTATTCTATAAATGCTAAGTCAACCACACTAAGAAAAAAACATTATGCTATTATGCCAATGATGAGTTAAAATGGAAATTGAAAATATACTGTATTAGCTCAAAAGAATGTAAAATAGGAGAGAGAAAAATAAGCAAAGAATGGATGGGTCAAGTAGAAAACAAATGGCTATATGGTAGATTTAAACCCAACCATATCAATAATTATATTAAATGTAAATGGACTAAATTCCTCAATTAAAAAGTAGAAATCTAGCAAAATGGTGGAGGACTGAGTTTTACAGATTGTTCCCTCTACTAGAGAAAAGAAGGAGCTGGAAAAATAGATTTAAATTCACTAGATGAAAACCCTGGAACCAGATTGGTCATTGAGAACAATGTAGGAATACCAGAGAAGTGAAAGGCTGACAAGAGTTCAGCTTTTTAAAAGGATAGCATAAACCAGTGAAGAATTCCCATTCCTCAACCTTAAGGCCGCTGCTGTAAAAATTGTAGTGACTGCAAAAGCATGTGCAAAATTCAAAGATAGGCTGGCTGGTACCTAGGCAGGCAGAGGAAACCTCATCCTTCAAAAGTTGGGGTTGAAGTTTAAGGTTGATCAAAAGGATTTCTGAGGGACTAACATGGTTGCTGGCCTTAGTTTTGGCTCTCTGGATAACAGTGTGGCAGTGGCTTCCGGCCTCTCAGCAACATCCAGTAGGACAGAAAGAAACACTATACCTTTGTTTGGTTGATTTTCTTTATCTCTTTTTTCTGTTACTTTGTCTGTTGAGTTCCTGAAGGACCAATGTGCATGCTGGCTTTGGTTTAGCCTTCTTGTCTGCAGTGGTGTCTGGTCATACACCAGCATCTACCAGGATATAAAGAACCAATGAACCTGTTTTTTTGTTTGTTTATTTTTTTTCTTTTTTTAGTTGTGGTTATTTTGCTTTGCTTTTTGGTTAATTGGTTATTGTTCATATTTCTCTTCCCTTTCTTGTGTTTTTTGGTCTTGCTGTTCCCCGAGGGGTGAGCACAGATGCTGTCCAAGATTGTAGCTTCACACCAGCAGCTCCTACCTTCCCAGTGGCATACTTCAGGAACTTTGGAGAGGCCTTCATACTACAGGAGCCTTGGAGAAGGCCTTCATACTACAGGAGCCCTGGAGAAGGCCTTCATACTACAGGAGCCCTGGAGAAGGCCTTCATACTTCAAGAGCCTTGGAGAAGGCCTTCATACTTCAAGAGCCCTGGAGAAGGCCTTCATACTACAGGAGCCCTGGAGAAGGCCTTCATACTTCAAGAGCCCTGGAGAAGGCCTTCATACTTCAAGAGCCCTGGAGAAGGCCTTCATACTTCAAGAGCCCTGGAGAAGGCCTTCATACTACAGGAGCCCTGGAGAAGGCCTTCATACTTCAAGAGCCTTGGAGAAGGCCTTCATACTTCAAGAGCCCTGGAGAAGGCCTTCATACTTCAGGAGCCCTGGAGAAGGCCTTCATACTACAGGAGCCCTGGAGAAGGTCTTCATACTACAGGAGCCCTGGAGAAGGCCTTCATACTTCAAGAGCCCTGGAGAAGGCCTTCATACTTCAGGAGCCCTGGAGAAGGCCTTCATACTACAGGAGCCCTGGAGAAGGCCTTCATACTTCAAGAGCCCTGGAGAAGGCCTTCATACTTCAAGAGCCCTGGAGAAGGCCTTCATACTACAGGAGCCCTGGAGAAGGCCTTCATACTTCAAGAGCCTTGGAGAAGGCCTTCATACTTCAAGAGCCCTGGAGAAGGCCTTCATACTTCAGGAGCCCTGGAGAAGGCCTTCATACTACAGGAGCCCTGGAGAAGGTCTTCTACTACAGGAGCCCTGGAGAAGGCCTTCATACTTCAAGAGCCCTGGAGAAGGCCTTCATACTTCAGGAGCCCTGGAGAAGGCCTTCATACTACAGGAGCCCTGGAGAAGGCCTTCATACTTCAAGAGCCCTGGAGAAGGCCTTCATACTTCAAGAGCCCTGGAGAAGGCCTTCATACTACAGGAGCCCTGGAGAAGGCCTTCATACTTCAAGAGCCTTGGAGAAGGCCTTCATACTTCAAGAGCCCTGGAGAAGGCCTTCATACTACAGGAGCCCTGGAGAAGGCCTTCATACTTCAAGAGCCCTGGAGAAGGCCTTCATACTTCAAGAGCCCTGGAGAAGGCCTTCATACTACAGGAGCCCTGGAGAAGGCCTTCATACTTCAGGAGCCTTGGAGAAGGCCTTCATACTTCAAGAGCCCTGGAGAAGGCCTTCATACTACAGGAGCCCTGGAGAAGGCCTTTATAACTCAAGAGCCCTGGAGAAGGCCTTCATACTTCAGGAGCCCTGGAGAAGATCTTCATACTACAGGAGCCCTGGAGAAGGCCTTCATACTTCAGGAGCCCTGGAGAAGGCCTTCATACTTCAGGAGCCCTGGAGAAGGCCTTCATACTACAGGAGCCCTGGAGAAGGCCTTCATACTTCAAGAGCCCTGGAGAAGGCCTTCATACTACAGGAGCCCTGGAGAAGGCCTTCATACTACAGGAGCCCTGGAGAAGGCCTTCATACTTCAAGAGCCTTGGAGAAGGCCTTCATACTTCAAGAGCCCTGGAGAAGGCCTTCATACTTCAGGAGCCCTGGAGAAGGCCTTCATACTACAGGAGCCCTGGAGAAGGTCTTCTACTACAGGAGCCCTGGAGAAGGCCTTCATACTTCAAGAGCCCTGGAGAAGGCCTTCATACTTCAGGAGCCCTGGAGAAGGCCTTCATACTACAGGAGCCCTGGAGAAGGCCTTCATACTTCAAGAGCCCTGGAGAAGGCCTTCATACTTCAAGAGCCCTGGAGAAGGCCTTCATACTACAGGAGCCCTGGAGAAGGCCTTCATACTTCAAGAGCCTTGGAGAAGGCCTTCATACTTCAAGAGCCCTGGAGAAGGCCTTCATACTACAGGAGCCCTGGAGAAGGCCTTTATAACTCAAGAGCCCTGGAGAAGGCCTTCATACTTCAGGAGCCCTGGAGAAGATCTTCATACTACAGGAGCCCTGGAGAAGGCCTTCATACTTCAGGAGCCCTGGAGAAGGCCTTCATACTTCAGGAGCCCTGGAGAAGGCCTTCATACTACAGGAGCCCTGGAGAAGGCCTTCATACTTCAAGAGCCCTGGAGAAGGCCTTCATACTACAGGAGCCCTGGAGAAGGCCTTCATACTACAGGAGCCTTGGAGAAGGGCTTTCTTTTTGTTGTTTTGCTTTTTTCTTCTTGTAGGTGTTTTGCTTGATAATTTAACTTTTATTTTCCTTTTGTTCTATCTCTCTCATTCCTTTCTTTTTCTACTTTCTTCTGTTTTTGTCTTGTTCTTGGTTGGATAGACTGAAGAGGGGAAGAACTAGATTTCCAGAGTGACCAAAACATTTTATTCAGAAAGCCCAGTTCTCTATAAAAAAGAAAAATTATCAAAAACACAGTGAGGAGCAGCCGAGCTGCCCGCCCTCCTTCTCCCCTCTCTTTCTCCGCCGGCCCGCCGCGCGGCACCCACGCCCCACAGCAGCCGAGCCGCCCGCCCTCCTTCTCCCCTCTCTTTCTCCGCCGGCCCGCCGCGCGGCGCCCATGCCCCGCAGCAGCTGAGCCGCCCGCCCTCCTTCTCCCCTCTCTTTCTCTGCCGGCCCGCCGCGCGGCGCCCACGCCCCGCAGCAGCCGAGCTGCCCGCCCTCCTTCTCCCCCCTCCTCCCCCTCCTGCTCTGGCTGCTCTCCAACCACCACGGTGCCCTCTTCCCCCGCCTTCACCGTGCTCCTCCGCCACCAGCCTCGACAGCCTTGCCGCCCTCACCTTTCCTCCTCCAGAACAGCTACTGGGGGAGTGGAGATAATACAGAGCAGCTCCCGGAGCCACGAGGGAGATCAAAGGGACAGCGTACCCCATCCTGGAACGGCTGACTATCTGGGAGAACCAGCTCCGGTGAGATCACCAAGGGGCACGGGCTTTCCTGGGTGGGACGGCAAGCGACCGGAGTCCCTCCCTTCCACCTTCCCAGGCCAGCTAGTAGAATTGGACAGGCGGTCCCCTTAGGCCGTGGCGGCTGGTGCCCCCACCACACGAGGCCCCCCGGAACAACTGAGATAGTTGGGTCGGAAATCCCCAGACTGTGGAGAACAGTGACCAGGGGATCCCTTCCAAACACGTGACTCCCCCGTCGGCTGGGAACAGTGCACTCTCCCGGGCTGCGACAGCTGGCGCCCTCCCGCCACGCTTGGTGCTCCGGATGACTAGCTAATTTGGCCAGACGCTCTCCTGTGCTGTGACGGCCGGCGACCCTCCCCACATTCGGAACCCCAGGCCGGCTGGCATTCTTCCAAGACACTTCAGCTGCCGAACCTCCCCTACGGCGAGAATTTTCCAGAGTTAAAGGACCCACAGCAACTTTCACTGGTGGAACCCACAGACAGGCGTGTGCCACGGGCGCCGCCTACTGGACAGGATAAGAAAAACAGAACCCAGAGATTGCACAGAAAAATCTTTCAACCTGTGGGGTCAAACACCCGGGGAAATCTGACTAAATGCCCAGATGCCAGCAGAAGATAACGGATCACGCTCAGAAAATTGAACATATGGCCCAGTCAAACGAAGAAACCAATAGTTCAAATGAGATACAGGAGCTGAAACAACTAATGCTGAATATACGAACAGAAATGGAAAACCTCTTCAAAAACGAAATCGATAAATTGAGGGAGGACATGAAGAAGACATGGGCTGAACATAAAGAAGAAATAGAAACACTGAAAAAACAAATCACAGAACTTATGGAAGTGAAAGATAAAGTAGAAAAGATGGAAAAAACAATGGATACCTACAATGACAGATTTAAAGAAACAGAAGATAGAATTAGTGATTTGGAGGATGAAACATCTGAATTCCAAAAAGAAACAGAAACTATCCGGAAAAGAATGGAAAAATTTGAACAAGGTATCAGGGAACTCAAGGACAATGTGAACCGTACAAATATACGTGTAGTGGGTATCCCAGAAGGAGAAGAGAAGGGAAAAGGAGGAGAAAAACTAATGGAAGAAATTATCATTGAAAATTTCCCAACTCTTATGAAAGACTTAAAATTACAGATCCAAGAAGTACAGCGCACCCCAAAGAGATTAGACACAAATAGGCGTTCCCCAAGACACTTACTAGTTAGAATGTCAGAGGTCAAAGAGAAAGAGAGGATCTTGAAGGCAGCGAGAGAAAAACAATCCATCACATACAAGAGAAACCCAATAAGACTATGTGTAGATTTCTCAGCAGAAACCATGGAAGCTAGAAGACAGTGGGATGATATATTTAAGTTACTAAAAGAGAAAAACTGCCAGCCAAGACTCCTATATCCAGCAAAATTGTCCTTCAAAAATGAGGGAGAAATTAAAACATTCTCAGACAAAAAGTCACTAAGAGAATTTGTGACCAAGAGACCAGCTCTGCAAGAAATACTAAAGGAAGCACTAGAGTCAGATACAAAAAGACAGAAGAGAGAGACATGGAGAAAAGTGTAGAAAGAAGGAAAGTCAGATATGATATATATAATACAAAAGGCAAAATGGTAGAGGAAAATATTATCCAAACAGTAATAACTCTAAATGTCAATGGACTGAATTCCCCAATTAAAAGACATAGACTGGCAGAATGGATTAAAAAACAGGATCCTTCTATATGCTGTCTACAGGAAACACATCTTAGACCCAAAGATAAATATAGGTTGAAAGTGAAAGGTTGGGAAAAGATATTTCATGCAAATAACAACCAGAAAAGAGCAGGAGTGGCTGTACTAATATCCAACAAATTAGACTTCAAATGTAAAACAGTTAAAAGAGACAAAGAAGGACACTATATACTATAAAAAGGAACAATTAAGCAAGAAGACATAACAATCATAAATATTTACGCACCGAACCAGAATGCCCCAAAATACGTGAGGAATACACTGCAAACACTGAAAAGGGAAATAGACACATATACCATAATAGTTGGAGACTTCAATTCACCACTCTCATCAATGGACAGAACATCTACACAGAGGATCAATAAAGAAATAGAGAACCTGAATATTACTATAAATGAACTTGACTTAACAGACATTTATAGGACATTACATCCCACAACAGCAGGATACACCTTTTTTTCAAGTACTCATGGATCGTTCTCAAAGATAGACCATATGCTGGGTCACAAAGCAAGTCTTAACAAATTTAAAAATATTGAAATCATACACAACACTTTCTTGGATCATAAAGGAATGAAGTTGGAAATCAATAATAGGCGGAGTGCCAGAAAATTCATAAATACATGGAGGCTCAACAACACACTCTGAAACAACAAGTGGGTCAAAGAAGAAATTGCAAGAGAAATTAGTAAATACCTAGAGGCAAATGAAAATGAAGACACAACATATCAAAACTTATGGGACGCAGCAAAGGCAGTGCTAAGAGGGAAATTTATTGCCCTAAATGCCTTTATCAGAAAAGAAGAAAAGGCAAAAATGCAGGAATTAACTGTCCACTTGGAAGAACTGGAGAAAGAACAGCAAACTAATCCCAAAACAAGCAAAAGGAAAGAAATAACAAAGATTAGAGCAGAAATAAATGAAATTGAAAACATGAAAACAATAGAGAAAATCAATAAGACCAGAAGTTGGTTCTATGAGAAAATCAACAAGATTGATGGGCCCTTAGCAAGATTGACAAAAAGAAGAAGAGAGAGGATGCAAATAAGTAAGATTAGAAATGAAAGAGGAGACATAACTACTGACCTCACAGAAATAAAGGAGGTAATAACAGGATACTATGAACAACTTTACGCTAATAAATACAACAATTTAGAAGAAATGGACAGGTTCCTGGAAAGACATGAACAACCAACTTTGACTCAAGAAGAAATAGACGACCTCAACAAACCAATCACAAGTAAAGAGATTGAATTAGTTATTCAAAAGCTTCCTAAAAAGAAAAGTCCAGGACCAGATGGCTTCACATGTGAATTCTATCAAACATTCCAGAAAGAATTAGTACCTACTCTCCTCAAACTCTTCAACATAATCGAAGTGGAGGGAAAACTACCTAATTCATTCTATGAAGCCAACATCACCCTCATACCAAAACCAGGCAAAGATATTACAAAAAAAGAAAACTACAGGCCAATCTCTCTAATGAATACAGATGCAAAAATCCTCAATAAAATTCTAGCAAATCGTATCCAACAACACATTAAAACAATTATACATCATGACCAAGTAGGATTCATCCCAGGTATGCAAGGATGGTTCAACATAAGAAAATCAATTAATGTAATACACCATATCAACAAATCAAAGCAGAAAAATCACATGATCATCTCAATTGATGCAGAGAAGGCATTTGACAAGATTCAACATCCTTTCCTGCTGAAAACACTTCAAAAGATAGGAATACAAGGGAACTTCCTTAAAATGATAGAGGGAATATATGAAAAACCCACAGCTAATATCATCCTCAATGGGGAAAAATTGAAAACTTTCCCCCTAAGATCAGGAACAAGACAAGGATGTCCACTATCACCACTATTATTCAACATTGTGTTGGAAGTTCTAGCCAGAGCAATTAGGCAAGAAAAAGAAATACAAGGCATCAAAATTGGAAAGGAAGAAGTAAAACTATCACTGTTTGCAGACGATATGATACTATATGTAGAAAACCCAGAAAAATCCACAACAAAATTACTAGAGCTAATAAATGAGTACAGCAAAGTAGCAGGCTACAAGATCAACATTCAAAAATCTGTAGCTTTTCTATACACTAGTAATGAACAAGCTGAGGCGGAAATCAAGAAACAAATACCATTTACAATCACAACTAAAAGAATAAAATACCTAGGAATAAATTTAACCAAAGAGACAAAAAACCTATATAAAGAAAACTACAAAAAACTGTTAAAAGAAATCACAGAAGACCTAAATAGATGGAAGGGCATACCGTGTTCATGGATTGGAAGACTAAATATAGTTAAGATGTCAATCCTACCTAAATTGATTTACAGATTCAATGCAATACCAATCAAAATCCCAACAACTTATTTTTCAGAAATAGAAAAACCAATAAGCAAATTTATCTGGAAGGGCAGGGTACCCCGAATTGCTAAAAACATCTTGAGGAAAAAAAACGAAGCTGGAGGTCTCGCGCTGCCTGACTTTAAGGCATATTATGAAGCCACAGTGGTCAAAACAGCATGGTATTGGCATAAAGATAGATATATCGACCAATGGAATCGAATAGAGTGCTCAGATATAGACCCTCTCATCTATGGACATTTGATCTTTGATAAGGCAGTCAAGCCAACTCACCTGGGACAGAACAGTCTCTTCAATAAATGGTGCCTAGGGAACTGGATATCCATATGCAAAAGAATGAAAGAAGACCCATCTCTCACACCCTATACAAAAGTTAACTCAAAATGGATCAAAGATCTAAACATTAGGTCTAAGACCATAAAACAGTTAGAGGAAAATGTTGGGAGATATCTTATGGATCTTACAACTGGAGGTGGTTTTATGGACCTTAAACCTAAAGCAAGAACACTGAAGAAGGAAATAAATAAATGGGAGCTCTTCAAAATTAAACACTTTTGTGCATCAGAGAACTTCATCAAGAAAGTAGAAAGACAGCCTACACAATGGGAGACAATATTTGGAAATGATATATCAGATAAAGGTCTAGTATCCAGAATTTATAAAGAGATTATTCAACTCAACAACAAAAAGACAGCCAACCCAATTACAAAATGGGAAAAAGACTTAAACAGACACCTACCAGAAGAAGAAATACGGATGGCCAAGAGGCACATGAAGAGATGCTCAATGTCTCTGGCCATTAGAGAAATGCAAATCAAAACCACAATGAGATATCATCTCACACCCACCAGAATGGCCATTATCAACAAAGCAGAAAATGACAAGTGCTGGAGAGGATGCGGAGAAAGAGGCACACTTATCCACTGTTGGTGGGAATGTCAAAGGGTGCAACCACTGTGGAAGGCAGTTTGGTGGTTCCTCAAAAAGCTGAATATAGAATTGCCATACGACCCAGCAATACCATTGCTAGGTATCTACTCAAAGGACTTAAGGGCAAAGACACAAACGGACATTTGCACACCAATGTTTATAGCAGCGTTATTTACAATTGCAAAGAGATGGAAACAGCCAAAATCTCCATCAACAGAAGAGTGGCTAAACAAACTGTGGTATATACATACGATGGAATATTATGCAGCTTTAAGACAAGATAAACTTATGAACCATGTAATAACATGGATGGACCTAGAGAATATTATGCTGAGTGAATCCAGCCAAAAACTAAAGGACAAATACTGTATGGTCCCACTGATGTGAACGGACATTCGAGAATAAACTTGAAATATGTCATTGGTAACAGAGTTCAGCAGGAGTTAGAAACAGGGTAAGACAATGGGTAATTGAAGCTGAAGGGATACAGACTGTGCAACAGGACTAGATACAAAAACTCAAAAATGGACAGCACAATAATACCTAATTGTAAAGTAATCATGTTAAAATACTGAATGAAGCTGCATCTGAGCTATAGGGTTTTTTTTTGTTTTTGTTTGCTTGTTGGTTTGTTTGTTGTTGTTGTTTTTTACTATTACTACTACTTTTATTTCTTTTCTTTATATTAACATTTTATATCTTTTTCTGTTGTGTTGCTAGTTCTTCTAAACCGATGCAAATGTACTAAGAAACAATGATCATGCATCTATGTGATGATGTTAAGAATTACTGAGTGCATATGTAGAATGGTATGATTTCTAAATGTTGTGTTAATTTCTTTTTTTTTTTCTTTCCATTAATAAAAAAATAAATAAATAAATAAAAACACAGTGAGCCAGGAAAGTATGGCCCAGTCACAGGAAAAAACAAATTCAAAGGAAACTATTTGAGAAGAAGCTCAGTCTCCAGGATTACTTGTCAAAGATTTAGATCAACTCTTTTAAATTTGATCAATGAGTTGAAGGAAAATGTGGACAAAGAATGAAAGAAATTAAGTGAACAAAATGAGAACTCCAATAGTGAGACAGAAATTATAAAGAAGAACTAAATGGAAATTCTGGAGCTTAAAAGTGCAATAACTGAAAAAAACTCAATAGAAGAGTTCAAGAGCAGATTGAAGGAGGAAGAAGAAGGATCAGTGACTTGAAGATAAGAGAATCGAAATCTCCCCGGTCTGGGGAGCAGAAAGAACAAAGAATGAACCACAAAACTGAACCAGAGCCTAAGGAAGCTGTAGGACTCCATCAAGTATGCTAATATATGCATCGCTGGAATTCCAGAAGGGGAAGAGAGAAATAAATGGCCAGAAAACAGTATTTTAAAAAATAGCAGCTGAAAATTTCCCAAATAGGATGAACGATGTGAATATACAAATCCAAGATGCTCAACAAACACCAAATAAGATAAAGTAATTTACACTGAAATGCATTATAATCAAACTGTCAAATCCAAGGATAAAGACAATTAAAAAACAGCAAGTGAGAAGTGATAAATCACATACGGGATTATTAATAAGATTAACATCTGATTTACTATGGAAGCCAGAAGGCAGTGAAAGGGCATAGTTAAGTTAATGGAAGAAATGAATATCCAAGAATAATATACCCAACAAAGCTGCCATTCAAAGCTGAGGAAGAAATTAAGACATTTCCAAACAAACAAAAGTTAAGGATGCTAATTTTCATAGATCTAGTAATCCTAGGAAAGAGATTAATATTGGTTAAAGAGCAGAATACAATGTTTTCAATGTTGGTAATGTTGGAAGGAATAAGGCAGAAAGAGAGAAGGGGAAAAATAAGGACATTATAGTAGGGATTCAAGAAAGAATTTTAGACCTAAAAAATAAAGTAACAATATATAAGTAATTGGGAGTGAGATAATTTAAGTAAGCAAATTGCTCATTCTTAATGGCATGCAGCCAATAGACTTATCTATCCCTGCAGAACAATCTATAAATATATAAACATATTGGAAGTTATGGAGATAATACAAGAGAAGGTGAAACATGAAAGTGTAAAAAAAAAGTCTTCTGAGTGGAAGTGGCAGAAGAGATTGGAGAGGATGGACACGTTGGTTTAGCAATATAAGCACCTCATCTACATTTGAGGCAAATATCTAACTTTATTGAAGTGATCCTCACATTAAATGAGCATACCTACTTTAAATCCTTGCCACAATGCCTCTCTCAGTTTCCTTTAAAGAATCTATTTTTAATGCAATTTTTGACATATATTCACACAAAATAGACATTATCCAAAGAGTACATCTCTGCTTCACAGCATCCTCACATGGTTGTGCACACAGCCCCAGGATCAAATTTACAACATTTTCATGATTCCAGAAAACTAATAAAAGCAAAAAAGAAAATACTAATCCTCCCATAGTCCTTATCCCCTCATGGTATTGGTGTGTAGTGTTGGTGTGGGACATTTGTTACTGTTGATTCAAGAGTATTAAAGTATTACAACTAACTGTAGTCCCTGGTTTACAGTAGGTGCATTTTCCCCATATCGCCCTCCGTTCTTAACTCCTTATGATAATGTCATACATCTGCTCTAGTTTGTGAAAGAGCTTTTTAAAATATTTGTACAGTTAATCATGGACATTGTCCACCACAAGATTCCCTGTGTTATACTTTCTCATGTTTTATCCTCCAACTTTCCTTCCAGTTAAAGGGTCTATTTTTTATAAAGCAACCATATAGAATTTTAATTTCCTCTTCTTAAATACTCCCACATATGTTTGTCACAAAATACTGTAGATTATTTCTTCATGGTGATTTTCATTAAGGCTGCTGCATTTAAAATAAATGCCTGTAATACAAAGAAACAAAAAGTACATTCAGAATCCAAGACCCTCCACTTTCTAACTCTACTTGTTTTTCAACTTTATCTCCCTTTGCCCTGCAACATGAACCACATTTCACTGTCTCACTGATGCATATGCATCTGTTCATTATCTTCACATTCATTCAGGGCAATAGTGAGAATCTGCCATGGGCATCACTGGAAACAATGGGTTATAAGAAAATGCAAAAGACACTTAATCATGGGATAATCTTAAGAAAAATAACTTATCCAAGGTCTTCTTGAATCCAAAATTGATAAATCTCACCACGGACAACCTAAAAGCTAAGTTGAAATGAAGTTGACTATTAGGGGCATTACAGCTAGTGAACTCATGGGAACTTCATAAAATGCATGCTAAAGAATCTTTCCTCCGAAAAAGTTCAAATTTGTTAAAAACAGAACTTTTGAGGGGTGTTTTAAAAAGAAAGGAACAGAAAATGAATTTCAAGGGCATACTTTGATAATTGAGCTCTTTGAAATTTCTTTCTCCTGACAACCCCTGCCCAGAATAATCTTCTCTGATTTCATAGTGTGTACATGTCCTGCTCATTTACTCATATTACTCACCTAGTCATACTATCTGCAGAAATGTATTATTCTCTTCTCTTCCTATTTAGCTTTTCTACATGTGTACAAGTTTTTGCCCTGCATTTTCAAATAAACAAATTGTGAATAAGATTGCATATTATACTTCTTTGTACTCAACAGAGTTTACAATGTAACCTTTTACACAGAATCAGAGATGAGTAGTTATTGGTAGAGGGACAAAATTAATATTAATGACAACAAATTGTTGAGAAATGAACAATAGATTAATTTTAATTTACTAATTTAAAATTATAGTGCAGTTTACTAATGGAAGTTTTTAAAACCACTCATCAGTTACTTGATGTCACATAGACACAGGCATGAGAGAACTTACAAGAAACCTACCCTTTTACCGAATTCATTTTTTTAAAATGATGAAATTTTAAAACACACACTAGTAGATGTTTCTGCCAACCATGCAAGATCTGTTTATCGTTTTGAGAAGTTATTGCATCTATGATGAAGATTTTAAAAATTATAAGCTTTAAAACGCTATAATTTTCAATAGTGAGGGACAATTTGTACTGTTTGGGATATTGCCTTCCTTCCATTATGAGCCTGATATTTGAAAGATGGATGGTGAATGTTTATTCTATAAGGTTGAAGTTAATATCTTCCTGTATTCCTGGGCAGTCTTTTTTTATGAAAGCACTGGCAGCCTCAGGGCACCAGCGATTTAAACATTAAATACCCACATTTATTGTATGTGTTTCTAGATGGTGGGAAATTAAATGAAAGATAACACAAAATATTATGAGCAGTACAAAAAACTGAGGAATGCTCCTCAAGCCCAGCATTAGAGATGGCTCTCAGAGACAACTGTTACTCATTAAGGAGGCAAAGATGTTCAAAAATAGCACCTCTCTGATTCCCAAATCACTCCAAAAGGACAATATAAAAGGGTGTCAAGTAGTTTTAACAATAATTCAATAAAAAAATAAGTGAAAGATTGATTACATGGTACAAACCTGGTTACGAGCAGATAAGGGGAAAAACATTCTAGCTGAAATATGTCCAGAATGGCTAAATCTTCAAGAAGAGAGCTTACAACTTGCAAACAAGTGAACTTAAATTCACCTGTCCATTACTCTATATCTGAAAGTGCGCCAAGAACAGCTGTGGGGAATGTAAAAGTAGTGAAAGGCAGTATTCTATACCTGAGGGAACTTGGGGTTATAATGGAGGAAATACAAATAACACTCAAAGAATAATCAGAATACTACTTAAAGGAAAATGCATGCAATATATCATAGCATAAGTCTAAAGGAAATTCCAAATAAGATAAAATCAAGGTAGGATGGAAATAAACAAGGCAAGTCTAAAGGATCAGATCAATTGTCAAATGGATTTTGAGGTAAATGTTAACTGTGCATTTCTTCCCACGGCAATATGAAGTTTCACTTGGACATGGCAGGCATTCGAGCTAGGGAGAAGAGTAGGAGAAAAGAGAGGAAAGGATTAAGGATAAATAGACAATAAAAGAGGACAAAAGTTCAGATGGGTAAATTGGACTCTTTGTAAGAAAGCCTGAAAGAACAGTCAGTAAAGTATGGTTCTGGTCCCTGCTTAGCAGAATGAAATGATGGGATGGAATTCTCAGAATAATCCGACAAGAATATGCAGAGTAAAATGAAGCCCAAAGAAACTTCTGTCAGGAAAGAGACCATTTTTACAATTTTGGCATCTGATGGTAAGAAATTAAGTCGAGATCTTGACAAAGGGAAAGAAGAGAGAAAAGCACATCGTGGGGAATTCTTCAGCACGAGAATCTCCCCACCTTGCAGGTCATTCCATTTCCACCTCCGGCAGGAGGTACTTGGAGATCTCGTGCTCAGTTCCCAATAGCAACATGGCATTTGGCAAAAATTCTCCCTGCAGAGGCTAGATTAGGAAGAAGAGCTTCCTGGGTCTCTGGGCATCAAGGTGCAGACACTCTTTTTTGCACAGTAGAAAGAGATTAAGGCCACCCGCTGCACCAGGTCTCAAAGGCTAGGTTGACAGCAGCAAGAAACGGGGCGCAGTAGAATGTAAATGTTCTGTCACCAGGGCAAACGGCTATGCATTGAAAATAGAAGTGGACCTGCTGTGCTCCATTTAGTCACCCAGGGAAGGTTTGAATAAAACTCAATTTATATTTCTTTCCACTGTTAATCCAGGTTAAGCAAATTGACAATCTTGTTTTTTATTTGGACTGCTATTTCTTTCACCATCGTTTTCCCTCTGTTATTATTAAAATGATTAGTTTCATTATTGGAATGGGAAGGGAATAACAACAATAACCTGACTGTTAAAGTCCCCAAGCCATATTTGACTATAGTTATAAAGTTGGTTCCTACTCAGTAACTTAGGAAATTAAAAACACTAAATCTAGGATTTTCTCCACTGGGACCTAATCCAGTCCAATTTAGAAGTTGAGGATTTATAAAGGCTTTTCTGAAAGAAATGGGAAAATGTCAGCTACAATTTCTTGCTAGACTTGAACTGAATCTATTAACCTTGCCCAGAGAATATAATGTTCCAGTTATCTCATTTACAATGTTATTGTATGTGATTTATGGCCATGATATCGAGCCTCAAACTAGGTTTTGTAGTTTTAAGTTAAATTTACATGTCTGTAATACAAATTATTTTTTTTCTTGTTCAGATAAAAAGATATTAAAAAGTGATTTATAATATTTCAGTTGGATGGGAAATATGCAGTGTGACTTCGTCTACCAAAGGAAAAAACACATTAGACAGCTATTATGAACATGTACATTCACACTGCTTAATGCTCTCATCTTTTAATGTATGCCTGCTCATCAACCACTAGGCATCTTTTGAATCACATCATGTTTAGAATGCAATGGCACTCAAACTGATATGAAAAGCAGATTAAAAAGAGCAACCAGGAAGACAACGACCTATGCAGTTCACCAAGCTCATGACTGCTAAAACTCCCAGAAGGAACCATCGCTTTCACACATGTTCTCGACCTAACAGTATACGATATAATGGTCTCTTAAGTATGTTGCATGAAACCCTGTCTGACACTATCACCATTGTTGAAACCGAAGAGAAATTATTTCACAATAAATTGCAGGAATTCAATATTTGATTTGGGGGATGATTTTTATGGGAACGGGTTTGTAATGCTTCTTGAAAGGTAATATGACTTACAACTGCAAAATCAGTTACAGATTAAGGACTTTGGAACCACACAGCAAACAACACCCAATTTTTTTGCTAATTTAAATTATGCTAAAAAGTCCCTTGTGAGTCCTCTATATAAGTTCTATGACATACAGAAATATTTTGAAGTTGCAAAAAGTATCAAATAAACTCATAATTTTATAATACAATTAAAAAGTAATAACACTGCTGCTCAAGCTCTAATCGTTTCCAATGATGCTTCATGTGGCTGAAGGATGCACTGACTGAGAAATAAAATGGTGAACGCTGGTGTATACACATGATTGAATATTGTGCTGCTACAGAAAGGAATGTAGGGGCATGCAACATTGTGAAAGAACCTGTGGGACATCATATGATGCAAAACTAAATCTCTTTAGTTTAGCCAGAAACTAAAGAGAAAATATTGTACAATCTCATTCAGAAAATATTTATAAGGAAACTGGGGCCTAAATTGTAAGCTCCTACAGCAGTCACATTTAGTCTGGAGCTGTAATTGTTATTTCTAATATTGAGAGGCTGTGCTATATATGTATAACCTGATATTTTCCTGGAACTTTGAGTATCTGTGTGATACCTAACACTCAGAGGAGGAGTTCTGCAGTTCTGAAAGTCAGCATTGGCACATACAATAGCTGTTAAAGAGATTAAAAAAGAGATCAGGCTTCAGTTAGAGCTAAGAACAAAGCTGATCTGGTTGGGACTAAGGCAAATCAGAATACAGGGGTAAGGAAGACACCGCCTGTATTTTAGAACTTCACCTACTCTATGACACCAAAGGAAGAGAGGTTTATTTTGTTCAGAACCAAAATTTGCTGTAGAACATATTCTAACTCAACCTGTCTGGATAGACCATTTAGACAACCCAGCTACAGGGAACCCAGAATGGAAATGAGGGCTTGTAATTCTGTAATGATTAGCTACATCCCAGAGTATGTTGAGCAGATAATTAGAAAGTTTTAGCAAAGCCCCCTGAGGAATGGGGGAAAAATATAAGAAACTATTAAACTTTACTACCAGGGAAACCCCTGATACTGTCTCAAACATTAGGGACTCCTACGTCAATGGGCCAAGCCCTTGATCTTGAGACTTGCTCTTATGAAACTTATTTCTGTAGCAGAGAAGCTGAGCCTACCTATAGTTATGCCTAAGAATTACTACCAGAAGACCTCTTTTGCTCAGATGTGGCCTCTCCCTCTCCAAGCCCAAGTCTGCAAGTGAAATCATAGCCCTTCCTCCCACATAGGACATGATATCCAAGGGTGAAAGTCTCCCTGAGGGCATGGGAGATGACTCCCAGGGATGAGCCTGGGCCTGGCACCAAGGGATTGATAATACCTTCCTAACCAAAAGGGAGAAAACAATTGTAACAAATAAGGTATCAGTGGCTGAGAGACTTCAGCTAGAGATGAGAGGCCACTCTGGAGGCTGCTGTTACTGGAGCTTCAGCCAGTGGTTGCTATTTATGATGGTTTACCAAACATCAACCAAAACCATTTTTGCCAACCCTAAAGAACACCTAGCGTTCTATCTGAGATTCTACAAAGGTTCCATGCATTAAGATTACTTTCCAGAAACTACAACCTCCAGCTGGGTTCTTATGTCAGATAAGTCCTGAATTGCAGAGGGGCCAGCCTCTCCAGAACATCATCTAGTTCCATCCCCCTATCTCATATTATCAACAGTCCCTTCCAACATGAAAGAGTTAGAATGAGCATAGTCCAAATACCCCTAAAGATTGCGAGAAAGATCAAAGTAAAGATGAAGTCATAACAGAGAAGATAGAATTTACCAAATAAGTATGATTGCTGAATCATGATATTGATATTTCTTTGTCTCCAGTGTCTTGGAGCAGCTAGAAGTAAAAACTTAAAATTGTGGAATTGCTAACCCTAACCAAACTCTGAAATCTGTTCTACAACCAATTGCTGCACTATGCTCTGAAATGTATTTTTTTGTATATATATTATTTTTCACAAAAAAAATGGAATAACGAAAAAAAAATGCTCAAGGTCCAATCATTTATAAAACATACACATTTATTGCTGCAGAGTGAAATGAATATATACACATATACATAAACTAATTTTATTCAGATCCTCTATGTAATTAATTTTGCATGTTTATATCTGTTTATAAATATGGGAAACATTTTCAATTAAAAAAATTAAAAATTGAAAAGTTTCAAACATTTAAAAAATTAAAAATTAAAAAGTCAAATATTTGGAAGAGATTTTTAAGTACATCATATTTTTATGAGGTTCAACTTGGGTATCAAATTAAAATTATTTTAAATTTCTATTATCATAGAATTAAAATAACAGAGTCTTGAACAAGACAAGGATCGATTTTTTTTTCTTCCAGGACTGCAATCTGAGATAGATGCAAGAATTGTGTATGTTATCAAAAAACCTGCTAACTTCTATCTTGTTATTTTTTGATCCTTAGCAGATGGTTTTTAGCCTCATAGTCACCACAGTGTCATAGCCACCTTGTCATCAAAGCCACCTCAAAATCTCCCCTCACTGCTACAGACAGCTGCTGGAGTTCTAGCGATCAAGCGCATATGAAGTCGGGAAGGAGTTAGGTAGTGGGGAGAGAAGGTCCTGCTGTCTGAGTAAGCTGGCTGTGAGTAATTTCCCCCAGAAACTTGTCTTGAATCTTTCCGCTTACACCTCAGCATTGCCTTCAAGGGAGGCTGGAAATGCAGTTTATTCACCGGAAGCAATGCTACTGGCAATATTCTAGAAACTTGGGTGTTTTATATGGCTAGTTGGTTGCTACATATAGGTTTATGAATATTATATCCTTTTCAAAGATTATATTCATCTTGTAAATGCTTAATTTTAAAGTACACCTTATCTGATACTAAAATTAATCACCCTGCCTTCTTTTTGTTTATATTTGCCTCATGTCTCTTTGCTTTGTCCTATATTTTCAACCTTTATAGTCCCTGTTGTGAGAGAGCTTCATGTAAACAAAATAAAGTTGGGTTTTATTTCTTATTTCAATTTGGCATTCATTCTCTGTTTTTTAATGGGAGAATATAATATGATCATATTTAACACAAAGACTGAAATACCATACTTTTCACATCACACTTTATATTTATTTTTATTATATTTCCCTCTTTTCTACTTTCTGAATTTTGCTTGTGTCATGTTGCTAATTATTACATTTTGCTCATATTAAGTGTGAAATACAAGTCTGCATTTTCATTCCACAGATGGCTACCATCCCTTTCACTTCTTGTCTAATAAGATACAAGATTTTTAATCTTATTTTACTGTATTTTTTCATTACATTAATTGCTACCTTTTGTGGCAGATTGCTAGTTGCCTACTTGATACCCTGCTTTTCCTTCTTAACTGAGAAAAACCTGGTTTTATTTCAAACCTGCCTGCCTTACTTGTAGCTAAGAATGGTGAACGAGATGCAAGGAGGTTGTTGGGGTTTCTGGGAGTGGTTTTGAAAGGAAGCTGGTTCAGCTAGGAGTAATGCTTTCTCTGACCCTCTTCATTTCCACCTTTTCTTGCTGAAAACACAGATGAAATATCTGAGCTCTAGAAACTATTCTGGACCATGTGCTGACCTTGTAAATGACCTTGTTAAGGATGGCAGGGCAGAACTGTGAAGGGGGCACGCAGCCTGATGGTGTCATGTGGTTAACATTGGGGCTCTGGACTGTCAAGTACTCTATTTCTTTTATATGTGAGAGAGAAAAACCCAATTTGTTTAAGTGTTTAGGCTGGGGGTGTAGCACTCTCTTGCTAACAAGCAAGTACAATTACTTATTACACCACTTTTATTTTCCTGCTCTCCTATTCAGATTTGTATGACTCAGATATTACCCCTACTAAGATATATATTGTTTCTCTCACAATATGCTTATTTCTCCCCTGCTGTTTTTCCTTACCATAATTCCACTTCTCCTTATAATTCCCTCCTCCTCCTCTCATGTGACGTTAGGAATACATTCATTTCCAAACCTCTTTCCCCTCAACTTCCACCACAGAGTGTATGTAAGATAGTTTAGAAATCATTTGTTATCATACAGAATTACCCGATCTTTCATGACTATTTCCTCAGCCTATATATCATTGAATGAACACCCCACCTTTCTTTTCCATTTAGATTATATATAAACAATATAATGAATATATATATATATATATAAATTTTTATACTGTTCATCACGCACCATGATTTTCAACTCCTCTTCCTCTTCTTAACATTTGGCCTCATTTCTGTTTTGTTTGCTTAAATCCTTTTATTTACCACTCTCTTCAGATGGGATAGGTGGGTGATATACCTTGAATTCTCACATTTGCACAAATGAGTTATTTTTGTCCTGATATGTGCATGATATGTTAATTGGTTTTAATATTCTAGATTTCAGACTTTTTATCTCAACCATCCTTAGATGCTATTACTTCTAGGTTTAAGTGTTGTAAATGGCTCTTGATATAAATCTTTTTTTTTAATTTCAAAGCTTCTTTGTTTCTTCACTGTTACTTTTAATATTTTCATGGTCATATTCTGAATTTTTTTAATGAATTCTGACTCAACATCTTTTCATTTCTCTCTGAGAATACTAATTAGACGATATTTTTCTTTACATTTTCTTTCCTCTACATTATCTATTTCCTTAGGTCATTTCTTTTGTTTTTTCTATATTTATATCTCTTTTTTCATGATGAATAATTTTTCTCAAATGCCTTGTAATCCTCGGTTGTCTGTTCATGTTTAAGTGAAAGCAAACAAAATGTTGGTATTAAACGTAACATACATGAGTTTGGATGGCTCAGTGATGGGGTTCATTTTGGGATGAGTAGATGGAAGCTAGATTTTTTTTACTAAAAGATTTTCTTTGTGAAGTATTTGTGTTTTTTTCAGAGGAAAACATCTAGTATCTTCTCAGTAGATTGAACTGTTACTCGTGGAATTCATGCATGTGGCAGAAATGGGATCTCCAGGTTCTGATTGATGTGCATTTAAGCTTCTCCACACTCTTATCCTTGTACCTGACCTACGTTTCCTGAAATTCCTATGATTTCCAAGCCCCAAGAGTCTTCTTTTTAAGTTCTCCAGCTAGGAAAGCTCCAAATGTCCCATCAATTTTCTTTATCTTCCTTATTTTGAGTTAAGGTAATAGTAGCCAGTACTGAACTTATCTAAGGGTAGGGAGTTTTGTGAATTTAACTCTAAATTAGATTATTAAAAGCAATTATGGTGGTTCTGGGTCAAGATGGCGGCTTAACAACGTGTGTGTTTTAGTTCATCCTCCAGAACAACTACTAAATAACCAGAAACAGTACAGAACAGCTCTTGGGGCCACATCAGTGACCAGACACGCAGAGTACCCCAGTCTGGACCAGCTGGACCAGCTGCGAGCACCCCCCTGAACCGTGAGTTCCCAAAGCTGCGGCAGCCAACACCCCTCTCCCACAGGCCACTTCCCAGAGGGGAAAGGAAAGGACTTTACCAGCAGCAGGGACTGGGCACAATCAAACGCCAATTGTGGAACTAATTAACAAATTCTGACTACTAAAAATAGGCCCCCAGCTTAGGTGAACCTGATCAAAGCGGAGGTTGCTCATTTTTGCCCCGGCGTCAAGGGGGCAGGACTGACAGAAAAGGGGGGGGAAAAAAAAGAAGGAAACAGAGGTTTTCGTGGCTGTGTATCTACAAAGGCTTGACTGCCTCTGGATATAGTGCCAGGACTTTTCAGGCTGCAACTGCCCCAGGCATAAGCAGAAGTGAGCTCTTTGGGGGGCTTGTCTGGAGTCTGTGCCTTCCCCAGGGGAGGGGTGAAGCCCAACTCAGGTGGAATCCCTCCATCAAGGAATTCAGGCCCCAGGGCTTGTGTAATTTGAAGCCATTAAAACCAGCCTACAACCTCTCCTCTGTCTTCACCATGCCCCCAGCAGACACAGTCTGCCAAAGTTAAAGGTACCGCATCATCTTATGCTGGTGGGACCTGCAGGCAGACAAGCACCACACACAGGGCAGGATAAGAAAAACAGAGTCCAGAGACTTCACAGGAAAGTCTTTCAACCTGCTGGGTCTCACCCTCAGGGAAAACTGACGCAGGTGACTCTTTCCTCCTGATAGGAGGCCAGTTTGGTCTGGGAAAATCTGGCTGGGGTCTATAATATCTAAGTAGACACTCCTAAGTGTGTGTGTGTGTGGGGGGGGAAGCACCACACAAGCAGGGCAAGAAACAAGAAAACAAGAACTGAAAAATTCTCCTCTGTTAAACAAAACTTAAGCTAAAGGTCCAGATAAAGCTGAATGGAATGTCAAAGAACAGATAGACAACAAATTCACCCAGCAAGAAAACCCTAGATAAAAGAAGTGAAAGCAATCTCCAGAATAAATTAATTAAGGTAATTAAATGCCTAGACGCCAGCAAAAAATAACAAATCACACTAGGAAAATTGAAGATATGGCCCAGTCAAAGGAACAAACCAACAATTCAAATGACATACAGGAGCTGAAACAATTAATTCAGAATGTATGAACAGACATGGAAAACCTCATCAAAAACCAAATCAATGAATTGAGGGAGGATATAAAGAAGGCAAGGAAAGAACAAAAAGAAGAAACTGAAAGTCTGAAAAAACAAATCACAGAACTTATGGGAATGAAAGACACAGTAGAAGAGATGAAAAAAAAACAATGGAAACCTAAAATGGTAGATTTCGAGAGACAGAACATAGGATTTCAAAACTGGAGGACGGAACATCTGAAATCCAACAAGAAACAGAAACTATAAGGAAAAAAATGGAAAAATATGAGCAGGGACTCAAAGAATTGAAAGACAATATGAAGCGCATGAATATACGTGTTGTGGGTGTCCCAGAAGGAGAAGAGAAGGGAAAAGGAAGAGAAAAACTAATGGGGGAAATTATCACTGAAAATTTCCCACCTCTTATGAAAGACTTAAAATTACAGATCCAAGAAGTGCAGCATACCCCAAAGAGAATAGATCCAAATAGACATACTCCAAGACATTTAATAATCAGAATGTCACAAGTCAAAGAGAAAGAGAGGATCTTGAAAGCAGCAAGAGAAAAGCAATCCATCACATACAAGGGAAGCCCAATAAGACTATGCGCAGATCTCTCAGCAGAAACCATGGAGGCAAGAAGACTGTGGGACAATATATTTAAATCATTAAAAGAGAAAAACTGCCAACCAAGAATTCTATACCCAGCAAAACTGTCCTTCAAAAATGAGGGAGAAATGAAAACATTTTCAGACAAAAAATCACTGAGAGAATTTGTGACCAAGAGACCAGCTCTGCAAGAAATACTAAAGGGAACACTAGAGACAGATACGAAGACAGAAGAGAGAGGTGTGGAGAAGAGTGTAGAAAGGAAGACTATGAGTAAAGGTAAAAGGAAGGAAAATTAGATATGACATATAAAATCCAGAAGGCAAAATAGTAGAAGAAAGTGCTACTCATACAGTAATAACACTGAATGTTAATGGATTAAACTCTCCAATCAAAAGGCATAGTCTGGCAGAATGGATTAAAAAACAGGATCTATCTATATGCTGTCTCTACTCAAAGGATATGTGGCCAAGGACACAAATGGACATTTACACACCAATGTTTATAGCAGCATTATTAACAATTACCAAGAGATGGAAACAGCCAAAATGTCCATCAACAGACAGTTGACTAAACAATCTGTGACATTTACATAAGATGGAATATTATGCAGCTGTAAGACAGAATAAAGTTATGAAGTATGTAACAACATGAATGGACCTTAAGGACATTATGCTGAGTGTGATTAGCCAGAAACAAAAGGACAAATACTGTATGGTCTCACTGATATGAACTGACATTAGTGAATAAACTTAGAATATTTCCATGGTAACAGAGACCATCAGGAGATAGAAATAGGGTGAGATATTGGGTAATTGGAGCTGAAGGGATACAGATTGTGCAACAGGACTGAATATAAAAACTCAGAAATGGACAGCACAATACTACCTAACTGTAATGTACTATTGTTAAAACACTGAATGAAGCTGCATGTGAGAATGATAGAGGGAGGAGGGCTGGGGACCTAAATGAAATCAGAAAGAAAGATAGATGATAAAGATCGAGACAGTATAATCTAGGAATGCCTAGAGTGTATAATAATAGTGAAATGTACAATGTACAAATTTTAAAAATGTTTTTGCATGAGGAAGAACAAAGGATTGTCATTATTGCAGGGTGCTGAAAATAGATGATAATTAATACTTTAAAATGTCACCTTATGTGTGAGATTAGAGCAAAAAAATGTTTATTTGTTACAAAATTTATAATTTGACTAGAGCATTTCCTAATATAACTCATGTAGATAGTTTGATTGAATGTCATAAATACTTGGAATCTCAGGCAGGACATGAGATTTTGTTGGTTTGTCCAGAATGATGCCCTGATGAATCCCAAAGTGATTTGATCAGTGATTGGAAAAGTATTTGCAAGCCCCCTTCAGGGAATGGTGAGAGTGGGGAGAAATTCAACTTCCCCAAGTTGAATTCTTGATATTCTCACAAGCAGTGTGGACAACCAAAGCTATAGGCTGAGCCCCCAGTCTTGGGGTTTGTTCATATGAAAACCCCACAAAGGATAGGTCAAGTCTGCTTAAAATTTAAGCCTAAGAGCCACCTCCAAGAGAGCCTCTTTTGTTGCTCAGATGTGGCCCCTCTCTCCAGCCAACATGATGAGCAGTCTCACCACCCTCCCCCTCTCTGCATGGGACATGACTCCCAGGGGTGTGGACCTTCCTGGCAATGTGGGACAGAGATCCTGGAATGAGCTGAGACTCAGCATCAAGGGACTGAGAAAAACCCTAGAATGAGTTGAGAATTAACATCAAGGGATTGAAAGAACCTGCTCAACCAAAGGGGGAAGAGTGAAATGAGACCAAGTGTCAATGGCTGAGAGATTCCAAACAGAGTCAAGAGGTTATCCTGGAGGTTATTCTTATGCATTAAGTAGATATCACCTTGTTGTTCAAGATGTAGCAGAGAGGCTGGAGGGAACTGCCTGAAAATGTGAAGCTGTGTTCCAGTAGCCATGTTTCTTGATGTTGATTGACAAAGATATAGCTTTCACAATGAGACTCTGCGAATGTGAAAACCTTGTCTCTGATGCTCCTTTTAGCTACTATATCAACAGAAGAGTAGAACATATGGAATAAAAATAAATAATAGGGGGAACAAATGTTAAAATAAATTTAGTTTGAAATGCTAGTGGTAAATGAAAGTGAGGGGTAAGGGGTATGGTATGTATAATCTTTTTTTTTTCTCTGTTATCGTTTTATTTCTTTTTCTGTTGTCTTTTTATTTCTTTTGCTAAATTAATGCAAATGTTCTAAGAAATGATGAATATGCAACTATGTGATGATATTAAGAATTACTGATTGTATATGTAGAATGGAATGATATCTTAATGTTTTCTTTGTTAATTTTTTTTAATTAATAAAAAAAGTTAAAAAAAAAAAAAACAATTATGATGGTGCACCTGTGGCTCAGTGGCAGCGTTCTCACCTGCTGTGCTGGAGACCTGGGCTTGATTCTCGGTGCCTGCCCATGCAAAAAAAAAAAAACAAACAAATTATGATTACTTTGAGATTGTTCAACAAAACCTCTTCTTCAATACTTTGGAACACGGTATTATTTTACTTAATGTGTAAGACTATTAATAGCTTTATGAAAATGGTTTACTGGGCTATAAATTTGCAATTGCATGACAAAAATAGAGCTAGGTGTGACTATTCCTACATGTTCTTTCCAAAGATAATTTTCATACTGAATATTCAGTATGAAAACTGAATGAATATTCAGTATGAAAATTCATTATGAAACAATCTCCTGAAAACAGTTTTCTCAGAGTGACTTCAATTCTATTCATTCTCTTTTTTTTTTTTTACAGCTGCTAGTGATGCCACAAGGGAAACAGTTCCTTGACTTGACCTAGAAATGCAAGATTTAAATGGCTTCCTCATTCTTTAAAAAGCAAAAAGTATATGTATACCGGTGGGGCTCATAGCTATAAGTGCTGACCACATCCAATTTCATGGTCAAAGAGAAAAAAGGGTGGGCAGGGATCAATGTCATTTTCAGCTTTGAGATTGATAGCTGCCTCTGATTCACCACAATCAATTTTAGTAACTAGCATTTATCCTACCTTGACTGGACAAATATACATTTACTTAAAAGGTTGTTAGGCACCAACAAAAAGATAAAAATAACAAATATCCTTGAGACTGTACATTTACATTTTTAACTATTTTATGAAGCACAGTTACCCATAAGATACTTATATTTTTTTGACTTTTTTTCTTTCTAAGTGAATAATGGATGGAATTTCACACCACCAGGCAATTGCTGAGATATTTGCTTGTAAATGATCTTCTCATTATACTTAAAAAACAAGCCAATAAATGGCTACCTCTTAAAAGATAACTCAAAAAGGTAAAAGTCTGCACTGCTTTTAAAAGCTCCCCTATTCTTTGTGTGCCTCCTAACTGGGCAAGCAGTTTAGAGCTTAGTAGAAAATATTCTTCTTCAGCCTGCCTTAACCAAATTCGAAATCCAAGCTCTTGGTATGGTTGTAATGTTTAGTCTAAACTTATTTAAAAGAAAAATGAAAATGGAAATGGAAACTGCGTTAAGAAAAACAAATATACTTTGAAACACTTACCTTTAGTAAAATAGTTTTATTATCCTAGCTACTGATAATACTGAAGTACAAATATTTAGAAGAATCTCTTTGGAAACTCACCAAACCAGAAAAGACACCAACCACAAAATACAAAGATGACAAACAAAAAATATACTTTCTGTAATTTTTATCTATTTATGTTGACACAAACTGCTTTATGAATGTGCTTGCTCGCAAATACGAAGTTCTTTTTATTATAAGGTTGAAAGTTGATTAATGAGTCTGCCTAAAACACAAAGACTGAATATCCTCATTAAAGCAAAACTAGTAGTAACTGATGTTGAAAGAAGTTAAAGAATGGCCTGGTGTAACGGTTTAGTTTGAATAATTTATCTTTTTGAATCATGTATTTTAGGCTAGAAATATGAATCCAGCAATATTAAAATATTTTCTAAGGCCAATATGTTATATTAAATGATAATAAACCATGGTTCTTAAGTGAAGACATGTTTAAATGAATAGAATTAGAATGGTATAGGAGAAAGGAGGAAATGTGTATGGATATGCTCTCTGCCAAACACTGTGCATATGCTGTTTTAAATTATTTTAGTTTAGTTAACTCTGACAAAATTTCTCTCAGGTTTACAATCTAGAGGTCACATTTGACACATAGGAATATCAATAGTCAGTCAAAAATTATTCAATAAAGCACAACTAATAATCAATTGCAATAAGATTGGAAAACAAATTTATCTGATTGCAAAATCCCATTAATTTTTACTAGGTATTAACATATAATTAAGAGATGTTGAAAAGAGTTGAAAGGGAAAAAACATTCTTGTTTTTGTAACATATCCCATTGGGCTGCTTCCTGAGCTCTGTTTCTCTCATAAGCAATGCTCACATAAAATTTGTGCTGGGGATTAAGTGCCAAAAAAATTAATCTGTGATAATTACATGGAGAACTCAGTAGCAAGTCCTGGTGAACTACTGCAAAATCTGAGTTGTATTTAAGGCTATATTTATATTATCATATTCTGTTGATCCTTTAAATATAATTTTGAACCCATATTATACACTACTTTTAATATAAACAGATATAATATAAAATAAAACTTAAGGTCTATTAATGAAAAGCATCTATGCCATGAATTACCTTTCACACTCCAAAACCCACTTCTTGAAAATTGCTGCTTGTAACATTTTCATATTTTTAGCTGCTCTTGTGGATAATTTTCTTAATCTAAAAAGTATTGCCATGGCACTGTTACTTGACGTATACATTTAAGACATCTCCTATTGAATCTTCTTTGAAAGATGACCATTAGATTATCAATATCCCACCTTGCCAAAATTTAGTTATTTTTTTCTTCTAATGATTATTTTGGGCATAAATGAGAAATGTTAATTTCAATTTATCATTGTGTCACATTCTGAAAGTATCTCTTAATCCTCATAATATTTATAAAGCTACAGGAATTCCTATTTTGTCCTCCACCTCTTCTTTTCTCTTTCCCTGAATATCTTATTTCGGCTATACTTTTATTTGTACATTGCAAAAGTTAAGAACATTCTATTTATAACCATATATAAGAAATCAATTATTAGAAGTTATTGTCTTATTCTCAGAGTTGGAAGTTAACATCCAGTTTTATATTACCAGAAATTATATAAATATAATTCAAAACAGTTCCGGTTATTAAATAGGAATCAATTTGACTGCAGGCAGAATGTCACAAATATTCTATTTGAATAAAGATGTTCCTCATATACAGGTCAAATATACTCACTTTTTTTAAGACCCCATTTTGAATTCCCACATATAAAAATAGGATTATATGAGTTTCTTTTCCTGGATTTTATTATTGCTTCTTTTATTCTTGTTGAGAGAAAAAACAAAAAGAACCCTTCCTTACTATGTAACAAACATTACTCAACATCCTGATTTTTTGGAATGCATTCCATCTTTATTGAAAGTAATTTGAAGCCAACTAATTTCTTGCTTAGATTGATCGAATGTCCCTTTGTATGTGTTTAATTTTATAATATGAAGATATTTATGTTTCTACTGATCCTTTACATCTCTACTCTTCCTTGCTCCACTTCCTAATTTCTCTTAACTATACTTTTAATTTTATATTTCCAAGGTTGAATATATTTGTCTTCATTCTGCAATACTAAAAGAACAAAACATTTATGCATTAATAGCTTTCTACCCTACATCTATTAGCAAAAAAATAGCTTGAGTTTTCAGTAGATATTTTCCTTGGGGTTGGAGAAACTATTCATAAGAATTTTTGAAAGTATTTTGTACCCCAGAAAAGCCAGGTCCTTTAATCATGATTCAATATTGTACAGTAGAGAACTCTGATTAGATTGCTTACTTGGAGATTGACCCACTCAGTTGTGGGTATGACCTTTTGATTAGATGGTGATGACTCTGCCCATTCAAAGTAGGTCTTGTTTAGTTTACTGGAGTCTTTTCAAAGACATTTTGGAGAAAATAGTTGCTTCAGAGCTGACAGAGATGCAGACATTTGGAGACACTTGGAATGCTGACAGAGAGCAGGTGCCTAGACATGGCCATCTGGAGATGTAGAGCCCAGCAGACATTGCCATGTGCCTTCCCATGAGATGCTAACCAATCCAGAACCCAAGGCTGTGTTCCAGAGGAATTAAGTGAAGGCCCACAGATGCTTAGAGAGCAAACCACTGGCATCAGAAGCTGGAAGCAACAGAACCGGGAACAAGGACCAGAAGATGCCAGATGCATGCCTTTCTATGCGACAGATATCTGCCTTTTTTGATGCAAGTATCTTTCTCTGGATGCCTTAGTTTGGACATTTTTATGATCTTATAATTGTAAATTTGTAAGTTAGTAAATTTCTTTTTTTTGAAGTCATTCCATTTCTGGTATATCACATTCTGGCAGCATTTAACTAACTAATGCCAATAAGGCATAAAATCTCAAGTTCTGCTTTCATTATGGTGGTATAAGCTACTACCAGAACTACTCTTACACAGGTAACCATTGTACACTTCAGAACACTTCAATAAACAACCACCTACAATCATTAGAGAATGAAAATAAAATGCAGCAAATTCTTCAGAAGAGTCAAAATCTGGAAAAAGTTAAAGCCTGGTGTGAGTTTTCTATTTTTATTTATTTATTTATTTATTTTACTATGAAAAGGATACAGCTGAAGTCTTGTATAGTCAAAAAAATCACAATTGAAATATACAGTCTTTCTGAAATGAAAATGTGACAGGATAGATTTTGGGGCAAGCACAATCCCTGGAATATGACATATGGATCCTGTGAAGATGAATGTCAGAGAGGAGGAACCCTAAAATATATATTTTTAAATAAATTCTGTCCAAATTTCTGACTGATCCTTGATCTACACAAGCATATGGAAGATACAAAGTGGTCTGGCCAAGAATAAAATAATAGAACTGAGATTTGAGTTATAGCCTTAAAGAAAGAATTTGAAGTTTTTGTACAACTGTTATGTTTGATGAACAATAATTAATTGCTTAGTCTAAAAACTCAGCACTCTTCAGAGAGATATAAAAGAATACAGAATCTCCACAACACAAAGTAACCAATTTCCAGGATAAAGTGCAAAATACTCAGCATACAAATAAATAGAAAATAATGACCAATTCTTAATAAAAGGACAATTTAAACCCAACCAAAATGACCCAGATATTAGGAATAACAGGCAAATAAGAAAAATATTTTGCAGTTAATTAAAAGATAGGGCATCACAGAAGAGAACTAGAAACTATAAAAAATACAATGTCAGATGAATTTGTCACTGAACTTGAATATAAAACAGTAGAAATGACCCAATCTGAAGAAATAGAGAAGAATAAAGTGATTAAAAAGAGAAGCAAGGACCTATAGAGAAATAACATAAATTTTATTATACATGTAATTGGAGTCTTGGAGGAAAGGAAAGAGAAAACAATTTTTAAAATATTAACAAAAATATTCCTAAATTTTGAGAAAGTGCTATAATTATAAGTGCAAGATGTTCAGGAAAACTCCAAGCAGAACAAATACAAACAAAATCATGCCTAGGTACATTAAATTCAAATTGCTGAAACAAAAAAATCAGGTAAAATCTTGTAAGAGTCAAAGAGAAACCTAGAGATTACAAACAAGGGAACAAAGACTCGGAGATTACTGACTTCTTGTCAGGAACAACTAAGGCCAGCTGACAGTGGAAAGACACCTCTAAAGTGTAAAAGAAAGAGCTGTCAATCCAGAATTCTATTTCAAGTGAAGCAATTCTTCAAAAATGAAGACATTTTCAGGCAAAAAGAAAATGATGCATATTTATTTGCTAGAAGACCTTCACTACAAGAAATGCTAGAGGATGTTCTTCAGGAATAAGAGAAATTACACTAGAAGGAAACTCAGATCATAAGGAAGCATTGAAAAACATCAGAAATTGTAAGTGTATGGATATATCTAAAGCTATTTTCCTCTTAATTTCTTTAAAATGCATATCAATGTTTGAAACAAAAATGATAGCATTATCTTATGTTTTATTTATGTATGTAGATGTAATATCTGTAAACAAGGGATGGGAAGCAAAGGAAACTGTATGGGTTTCTACATTTTATAAGAAGTATATCAACTCATGAATTTTGAAAATAATATACCAAAATAAAAATAAAATAGACTTAGAAACTTTTTATATATCATAAGTGGTGTACAAGACATTTACACTGTGAACTATAAAGCATTGCTGAGGAAAATTATAAAAAAAATCTCCTCTCCCCCAAATGGTGAGACATACTATGTTATTAGGCTAGAAAATTTGATACTGTCAAGATATCAATTTTCCAAAATTCAGTGCAATCCCAATCATAATCATGACAGATTTTTTTTTAGAAGTTGACAAGCTGATTAGGAATTGTATATGTAAATACAAGAGACCTAGATTACCCAAATTTGTTATGGTCTGCTAAAGCTGCTGGAATGCAATAGACCAGAAATGGGTTGACTTCTTCAATGGGGATTTATTAGTTTATAAATTTACAGTTCTAAGTCCATTAAAATGTCCAAATTAAGGTATCAAGAGGAAGTTACCTTCTCTGAGTAAAGGCTGCTTATATCTAGGATTCCTCTGTCACATTGATAGGCACAAGGAAACATCTGCTGGTCCTTCTCTCCTGCTGGTTCTGGTTGCAATGGCTTTCTCTTATAGCTCCTGTGGGTCCTTGCTTATTTCTCCCTGCATCCCTGGAGTGTTTCTAGCTAAGCTCTCTGGGCTTTTCCTCTCTTTTATCCTCTTCACAAAGGACTGCAGTAAAGGATTAAGACCCGCCTTGAAAGGGCTATGTCACATCTCGATTGAACTAGCCTAACCACAAGAGCCACCCACAGTAGATCTACACACAGAAGGATGGATTAAAATAACATGGTCTTTTCTGTGGTATATAACAGATTCAAACCAGCACAAAATCAATCCTTAAAAAGAACAATCTGACTTAATAGTCTATAAAGCTACACAAATCATGCAATGTAATGCTGGTATAAGGACCAACAAAGAGATCAGTGGGACAGAATTAAGGCCCCAGAAAAAAACTCACCTTTATAAAGTTATTTGAATTTAAACAAATGTGCCAAGGTAACACTATGGGAAAAAGTAGCTTGAAATAAAGTGTCTCTCAAATATTCCATGAAAATAAAACCTTCCATACAGTACTCTAGTTGATAAAAATTTTTCAATTGATCTGGGGCCAAGATGGTGGCTTAGCAATGTGTGTGTTTTAGTTTGTCCTCCAGAACAACCACTAAATAACCATAAACTGTACAGAACAGCTCCTAGGGCCATATAAGGGTGGGGTAACACAGCGTACCCCAGTCTGGACCAGGTGAACTGGCTGCAAGCCTCCTCAGAACCATGAGTTTCCCAGCCCACGGCAGCTGGCACCCCTCCCCCACAGGCTGCTTCCCAGAGGGAAAAGGAAAGAGACTTTACCAGCAGCAGGGGCTGAGCCCAACCAAACACCAATTGTGGAATTAATTAACAAATTCTGACTACAAAAAATAGGCCCCCAGTTCAGGTGAAACTGGTCAAAGCAGAGGTCGCTTATTTTTGCCCCAGTGCCAAGGGGTCAGGGCTGACAGAAAAAGAAAAAAAGAAAAAGAGGTTTTTGTGGCTGTGTTTCTAAAAAGGCTTGACTACCTTTGGATACAAGTGACAGAACTTCTCAGGCTGCAACTTCCCCAGGAATACTCAGACAAGCTTGTTTGAGGGCTTGTCTGGAGCCTGTGTCTTCCCCATGGGAGGGGTGAAGCCCAAATCAGGTGGAATCCCTCCATCAAGGAATTCAGACACAGGGCTTGGTAATTTGAAGTGATTAAAACCAGCCTACAACCTCTCCTCTGTCTCCATCACACCCCAGCAAGGAGAGTCTGCCAAAGTTAAAGGTACCATATCATCTTATGCTGGTGGGACCTGCAGGCAGACAAGCACCTCATACTGGGCAGGATAAGAAAAACAGTCCAGGGACTTTGCAGGAAAGTCTTTCAACCTACTGGGTCTCACCCTCAGGGAAAACCAACACAGGTGACTCTTTCCTCCTGATTGGAGTCCAGCTTGGTCTGGGAAAATCTGGCTGGGGTCTATAATACCTACATAGACACCCCTAAGGGTGGTGGTGGGGGGGAAGGCACCATACAAGCATGGCAAGAAACAAGAAAACAAGAGCTGAAAAATTCTCCTCTGTTAAACAAAACCTAAGCTAGAGGTCCAGAAAAAGCTGAACTGAATGTCAAAGAACAGATAGACAACAAACTCATCCAGTAAGAAAACCCTAGGTAAAAGAAGTGAAAGCAATCTGAAGAATAAACTAATTAAAGTAATTAAAAGTCTAGACTCCAGCAAAAAAATAACAAATCATGCTAGGAAAATTGAAGATATGGCCCAGTCAAAGGAACAAACCAACAATTGAAATGAGATACAGGAGCTGAAAAATTAATTCAGAATGTACAAACAGACATGGAAAACCTCATCAAAAACTAAATCAATGAATTGAGGGAAGATATAAAGAAGGCAAGGGATGAACAAAAAGAAGAAAGTGAAAGTTTGAGAAAACAAATCACAGGACATATGGGAATGAAAGGCACAGTAGAAGAGAGGAAAAAAACAATGGAAACCTACAATGGTAGATTTTAAGAGGCAGAAGATAGGATTAGTGAACTGGAGGATGGAACATCTGAAATCTGACCAGAAAAAGAAAATATAGGGAAAAAATGGAAAAATTTGGACAGGCATTCAGGAAATTGAAGGCTAATATGAGTGCATGAATATACATGTTTTGGGTGTCCCAGAAGGAGAAGAGAAGGGAAAAGGAGGAGAAAAACAAATGGAAGAAATTATCACTGAAAATTTCCCAACTCTTATGAAAGACTTAAAATTACAGATCCAAGAAGTGCAGCTTACCCCAAAGAGAATAGATCCTAATAGACGTACTCCAAGACACTTACTAATCAGAATGTCATAGGTCAAAGAGAAAGAGAGACTCTTGAAAACAGCAAGAGAAAAGCAATCCATCACATACAAGGGAAGCCCAATAAGACTATGTGTAGATTTCTCAGCAGAAACCATGGAAGCAAGAAGACAGTGGGATGATATATTTAAATTATTAAAAGAGAAAAACTGCCAACCAAAAATTCTATATCCAAAATTGTCCTTTAAAAATGAGGGAGAAATTAAAACATTTTCATGCAAAAAGTCACTGAGAGAATTTGTGACCAAGAGACCAGATCTACAAGAAATACTAAAGGGAGCACTAGAGACACATACAAAAAGATAGAAGTGAGGTGTGAAGAAGAGTGTAGAAAGGAAGACTATAAGGAAAGGTAAAAAGAAGGAAAATTAGATATAACATATAAAATCCAAAAAGCAAAATGGTAGAAGAAAGTACTACTCATACAGTAATAACACTAAATGTTAATGGATTAAACTTCCCAATCAAAAGACATAGATTGGCAGAATGGATAAAAAAAAAACAGGACCCATCTATATGCTGTCTACAGGAAACACATCTTAGACACAAAGATAAACATAGGTTGAAAGTGCAAGGTTGGGAAAAGATATTTCATGCAAATAATGATCAGAAAAGAGCAGGAGCAGCTATACTAATATCCAACAAATTAGAATTCAAATGTAAAACAGTTAAAAGAGACAAAGAAGGATACTATGTATTAATAAAAGGAACAATTCAGCACGAAGACATAACAATCATAAATATTTATGCACTGAACCAGAATGCTCCAAAATACATGCAGCAAACACTGAAAAGAGAAATAGACACATCTACCATAATAGTTGGAGACATCAATTCCCCATGCTCATCAATGCAGAGAACATCTAGACAGAGGATCAATAAAGAAACAGAGAATTTGAATAATACAATAAATGAGCTAGACTTAACAGACATTTATAGACCATTACACTCCAGAACAGCAGGATACACCTTTTTCTCAAGTGCTCATGGATCATTCTCAAAGATAGACCAAATGCTGCATCACAAAGCAAGTCACAATAAATTTTAAAACATTGAAATCATACAAAATACATTCTCAGATCATAAGGAATCAAGTTGGAAATCAAAAATAGGCAGAGTGACAGAAAATTCACAAATATGTGGAGGCTCAACAACATACTCGTAAACAACCAGTGGGTCAAGGAAGAAATTACAAGATAAATCAGTAAATATCTTGAGGCAAATGAAAATGAAAACACAACATATCAAAACTTATGGGATGCAGCAAAGGCAGTGCTGAGAGGGAAATTTATTGCCCTAAATGCCTATATCAAAAAAGAAAAAGGGCAAAAATTGAGGAATTAACTGTTCACTTTGAAGAGCTAGAGAAAGAACAGCAAACTAACCCCAATGCAAGCAAAAAGAAAGAAATAACAAAGATTAGAGCAGAAATAAATGAAATTGAGAACATGAAAACAATTGAGAAAATCAATAAAACCAGAGATGGTTCTATGAGAAAATCAATAAGATTGATGGACCTTTAGCAAGATTGACAAAAAGAAGAAGAGAGAGGATGCAAATAAATAAGATCAGAAATGGAAGAGGAGACATAGCCACTGACCCCACAGAAATAAAGGAAGTAATGACAGGATACTATGAACAACTTTATGCTAATAAACACAACAATGTAAATGAAATGCACAACTTTCTAGAAAGGCATGAACAACCAAATTTGACTTGACAAGGAATAAATGACATCAACAAACCAATCACAAGTAAAGAAATTGAATCAGTCATTAAGAAGCTCCCCCAAAAGAAAAGTCCAGGACCAGATGGCTTCACATGTGAATTCTACCAAACATTCCAGAAAGAATTAGTATCAATCCTGCTCAAACTCTTCCAAAAAATTGAAGAGGATGGAAAGCTACCTAACTCATTCATGAAGCCAACATCACCCTCAGACCAAAGCCAGGCAAAGATATTACAAAAAAAGAAAATTACAGACCAATCTATCTAATGAATATAGATGCAAAAATCCTTAACAAAATTCTAGCAAATCGAATCTAGCAATGCATTAAAAGAATTATACATCATGACCAGGTAGGATTCATCCCAGGTATGCAAGGATGGTTCAACATAAGAAAATCAATTAATGTAATACACCATATCAACAAATCAAAGCAGAAAAATCACATGATCATCTCGATTGATGCAGAAAAGGCATTTGACAAAATTCAACATCCTTTCCTGTTGAAAACACTTCAAAGAATAGGAACAGAAGGGAACTTCCTTAAAATGATAAAGGGAATATAAGAAAAACTCACAGCTAATATCATCCTCAATGGGGAAAAACTGAAAACTTTCCCCCTACGATCAGGAACAAGACAAGGATGTCCACTATCACCAGTGTTATTCAACATTGTGTTGGAAGTTCTAGCCAGAGCAATTGGACAAGAAAAAGGAATACAAGGAATCAAAATTGGAAAGGAAGAAGTAAAACTATCACTGTTTGCAGATGGTATGATATTATATGTCGAAAACCCCGATAAATCCACAGCAAAACTACTAGAGCTAGTAAATGAGTACAGCAAAGTGGCAGGTTACAAGATCAACACTCAAAAATCTGTAGTATTTCTATACACTAGTAATTAACAATCTGAGGGGGAAATCAAGAAATGAATTCCATTTACAATTGCAACCAAAAGAATGAAATACTTAGGAATAAATTTAACTAAAGAGACAAAAGATCTATACAAAGAAAACTACAAGAAATTGTTAAAAGAAATCACAGAAGACCTAAATAGATGAAAGGGCATGCCATGTTCATGGATTGGAAGACTACATATAGTTAAGATGTCAATTCTACCTAAATTGATTTACAGATTCAATGCAATACCAATCAAAATTCCAACAACTTACTTTTCAGAAATAGAAAAAATAATAACCAAATTTATCTGGAAGGGAAGGGTGCCCCAAATAGCTAAAAGTATCCTGAGGAAAAAAAAATGAAGTCACAGGTCTCACGCTACCTGTCTTTAAGGCATATTGTGAAGCTACAGTGGTCAAAACAGCATGGTACTAGCATAAAGATAGATACATTGACCAATGGAATTGAATAGAGTGTTCAGATATAAACCCTCTCATCTATGGACAATTGATCTTTGGTAAGGCAGTTAAGCCAACTTACCTGGGACAGAACATTCTCTTCAATAAATGATGCCTAGAGAACTGGATATCTATACACAAAAGAATGAAAGAGGACCCATGTCTCACACCCTATACAAAAGTTAACTCAAAATGGATCAAAGACCTAAACATTAGGTCTAATACATAGAACTGTTAGAAGAAAATTTAGGGAAATAACTTATAAATCTTATACTTGGAGGCAGTTTTACAGACCTTACACCCAAAGCAAGAGCACTGAAGAAATAAATAAATAAAGGGGAACTCCTCAAAATTAAACACTTTTACACATCAAAGAACTTCATTAAGAAAGTAAAAAGACAGCCTACACAATGGGAAACAATATTTGGAAACAACATATCAGATAAAGGTCTAGTATCCAGAATTTATAAAGAGATTGTTCAACTCAACAACAAAAAGACAGACAACCCAATTACAAAATGGGAAAAAGACTTGAACAGACACTTCTCAGAAGAGGAAATACAAATGGCCAAAAGGCACGTGAAGAGATGCTCAACTTCCCTGACCATTAGAGAAATGCAAATCAAAACCACAATGAGATATCATCTCACACCCACCAGAATGGCCATTATCAACAAAACAGAAAATGACAAGTGCTGGAGAGGATGCGGAGAAAGAGGCACACTTATCCACTGTTGGTGGGAATGTCAAATGGTGCAACCTCTGTGGAAGGCAGTTTGGCAGTTCCTCAAAAAGCTGAATATAGAATTGCCATATGACCCGGCAATACCATTGCTAGGTATCTACTCAAAGGATATGAGGGCAAGGACACAAACGGACATTTTCACACCAATGTTTATAGCAGCATTATTTACAATTGCAAGGAGATGGAAACAGCCAAAATGTCCATCAACAGACAAGTGGCTAAACAAACTGTAGTATATACATACGATGGAATATTATGCAGCTGTAAGACAGAATAAAGTTATGAAGTATGTAACAACATGGATGGACCTTGTGGACATTATGCTGAGTGAGATTAGCCAGAAACAAAAGAACAAATACTGTATGGTCCCACTGATGTGAATGGACATTCGAGAAAAAACTTGGAATATGTCATTGGTAACAGAGTCCAGCAGGAGTTAGAAACAGGGTAAGATAATGGGTAATTGGAGCTGAAGGGATACAGATTGTGCAACAGGATTGAATATAATAACTCAGAAATGTACAGCACAATACTACCTAAGTGTAATACAATTACGTTAAAACACTGAATGAAACTGCATGTGAGAATGATAGAGGGAGGAGGGCTGGGGGCATAAATGAAATCAGGAAGAATGATAGATGATAAAGATTGATATGGTATAAGCTAGGAATTCCTAGAGTGTATAATAATAGTGACTAAATGTACAAATTTTAAAAATGTTTTTGCATGAGGAAGAACAAAGGAATGTCATTACTGCAAGGTGCTGAAAATAGATGGTAATCAATATTTAAATATTTCACCTTATGTGTGAGACTAAAGCAAAAAATGCTTATCTGGTACAAAATTCATATTTTCACTAGTGCATTTCCTTATATAACTTCTGTAGATAGCTTGATTGAACACCATAAGTACTTGGAATCTCAGGTAGGACATGAGATTTTGTTGGTTTGTCTATAGTGATGCCCCGATGAATCCCAGAGTGATTCAATCAGTGAGTGGAAAAGTATTTGCAAAGTCCCTTTCAGTTAATGGTGAGAATGGGGAGAAATTCAATTTCCCCAAGTTGAATTCTTGATATTCACACAAGCAGCGTGGACAATCACAGCTATGTATAGGCTGAGCCCCCAGTCTTAGGGTTTGTTCATATGAAACTTAACCCTACAAAGGGTAGGTCAATCCTACTTAAAATTTAGGCCTAAGAGTCACCCCCCAAGAGAACCTCTTTTGTTCCTCAGATGTGGCCTCTCTCTCCAGCCAACACAACAAGCAAACTCACCACCCTCCCCCTGTCTATGTGAGACATGACTCCCCGGAGTGTGGACCTTACTGGCAACATGGGACAGAAATCCTAGAATGAGCTGAGATGCAGCATCAAGGGATTGAGAAAACCTTCTCGACCAAAAGGGGGAAGAGTGAAATGAGACAAAGTGTCAATGGCTGAGAGATTCCAAACATAGTCAAGAGGTTATCCTGGAGGTTATTCTTACACATTAAGTAAATATCACCTTGTTATCCAAGATGTAATGGAGAGGCTGGAGGGAACTGCCTGAAAATGCAGAGCTGTGTTCCAGTAGCCATGTTTCTTGATGATGATTGAATAATGATATAGCTTTCACAATGTGACTGTGATAGTGAAAACCTTGTGTCTGATGCTCCTTTTATTTTACCTTGTCAACAGACGAGTAGAACATATGGAATAAAAATAAATAATGGGGAAACAAATGTTAAAATAAATTTAGTTTGAAATGCTAGTGATCAATGAAAGCGAGGGGTAAGGGGTAGAGTATGTATAATCTTTTCTTTTCTGTTTTCATTATATTTCTTTTTCTGTTGTCTTTTTATTTCTTTTTCTGAATTGATGCAAATCTTCCAGGAAATAATGAATATGCAACTATGTGATGATATTGTGAATTACTGTTTATATACTTAGAATGGAATGATCATATGTTAACATTTTTGTTCGTTTGTTGTTAAATTTTTTTAATTAATAAATAAATTTTTAAAAAAAACCATTCCTGCCAATTCTAAAGAAAAAAAATTTTCAATTACAGAAATTAACATTAATTGGTTAATTACAGTCAAAGAATAGCATAAATAAAACAAAAGTGACTAGAATAGGTCAGTATAAAGCATAAGCAATTACTTTTATTATTGAGATTATAGAAAAATGTAAATGACAAAAATCATTCAGGAAAGAAACCAAAAATATTTTTAAATAAAAATGAAGTGAAATTTTAAAGGTTTTGATTATTCCCACCAAACATGCAGGCCTTTTCTTAGGTACATATCCATAAGTTACATATCCATAACTTTATGGATATGTAAAAGGGTGTTTATTCTTCAAATACATGCTAAAGTATTTTTGAGTGAAAGGCAAAAATGTCTTCAAGTTACTTTGAAATTTACTATATTCTGATGCAACAGTATGCTGTATTTTCTTTACACATTGTACACCTTGTCCTTATAAAACAGACCTATTTTCTTATAATATTTCAGCACTAAACCAGTAATATTACTCTTTTAAAGGGTGTGCTGGTTTGAAATGATGTATGTACCCTAGAAAAGCCATGTTTTAATCCTAATCCCATTTTGTAAGGGCAGCATTTCTTCTAATCCCTATTCAGATTGCATGTTTGAAAATGTAATTAGATAATCTCCCTGGAGATGTGATTTAATCGAGAGTGGTTGTTAAAATGGATTAGGTAGAGGCATGTCTCCATCCAATTGGGTGGATCTTGATTAGTTTCTGAAGTCCTATAAAGGAGGAAACATTCTGGAGGAAGAGAGATTCAGAGAGAGCAGAGAAGAATGACATGTCCATGAGAAGCAGAGAGACCACAAGCCAGCGACCTTTGTAGATGAAGAAGGAAAATGCCCCCTGGGGAGCTTCATGAAACAGGAAGCCAGAAGAGAAAGCTAACAGATGATGCTGTGTTCACCATGTGCCTTTCCAGATGGGAGAGAAACTGTGACTGTGTTTACCACGTGCCTTCTCACTTGAGAGAAACCCTGAACTTCATCGGCCTTCTTGAACCAAGGTATCTTTCCCTGGTTGCCTTAGATTGGACATTTCTATAGACTTATGGTAATTGGGACATTTTCTCAGGCGTAGAATTGTAAGCTAACAATTTATTAAATTCCCCTTTTTAAAAGCCATTCCACTTCTGGTATATTGCATTCCAACAGCTAGCAAACTAGAACAGATTTTGGTACCAGAAGTGGGGTGCTGCTGTGGTTTGCAAATACCAAAGATGTTGGAATGGCTCTTTAAATAGATAAGGGGAATAATCTGGAGGATTTGTGAGAAATCTGATAGAGAAGGCCTAGAATGCCATGAAGAAACTGTTGGTAGAAGCATGGACCTGAAGATACCTCTGACCAGGCTCTAGACAGAAATGAGGTGTGTGCTATTGCAGACTGGAAGGAAGGCAATCCTTGTTTTAAAATGACAAATAATCTGGCAAAATTGACTAGTGGCTTTGGCTGGAAGGCAGGTTTTAAAAGCCATGAACTTGGATATTTAGCACGAGAGATTTCCAAATTAAATGTGGAAAGTGCAGCCTGGTTTCTTCTCACAGCTTACAGTGAAATGCAACAGAAGAGAGATAAGCTGAAAACTGAACTCTTGAGTATAAATAAACCAGAAATTGATGTCCTGGAAAATTCTGGGTTTCCAGGATGAGAGACCCCAAAGAATAGTGCTTCATGTGAGGATTTGATCAAATGTGGAACCAGTCAGCCATTTCAGAGAAAGCCAGGATTGGACATGGAGTTATCCAGTCAGGATTTGTGGAAACTCCTTATGTCTGATGGGCATAATCCAAGGCTACTGTATAGAAAGCCAATGAGAGTGCTGTGGGACCTGTATAAACAGAGCTGCTGCCAGTCTGGACTGTGGGGTTCAGAGAAGGGATACACTGGAGGAAAAATAACTTCAGAGGTAAAACCATGGAGGCTGAGGTGTGACATCAAGAAGCCTTGGGCCAGGAGAGTGGACCCACTCAAGCACGTGGAGAGGGTGAGTTTGCCCTGAAGGCAGAGGGTGGGCCTTCAGCCTGGTTGCAGTAGAAGAGTCATGCCGCCTTAGGCCTTGGAGAGGGTGAAGCACATTCCTTGGGGTTTGGGGAGAGCCTGGCTGCCACCACATGGAGGGGTCAAGTGTGTGCCCTGGAGATGACAGAGAGTGTTGGTGTGACCCCAATGCTTGGAGAGGGTGGAGCCAAGAAAATGGTGGTCTCCCCAATGTCCCCCAAGGTTGTGATTGGAGAGAAGAGGGCCACTGCATAGGCCCTTGGAAAGGGTGGGACTGCAGCTTTCAGAAGCCCTAAAAAAAAACAATTCTCAGACTTTGAAATCTAATGGACCTTGCCCTGTGGGTTTTCGAAACTACTTGGGTCCAGTGATCCCTGTGTTCCTTCCTCCCTATGGAAATGGGTATATGTATCCTATGACTTTTCCTCCTTTGTATGTTGACAATAAATAACTTGTCTGAGTTTCACAGGTCCAGAGCCAGAAGATAATTTTGCCTTAGAACAGACCATGCCTGTAACTAACTTTGATAGAAGTTTGTACTGTTTCTAACTTTATATTTCATTTGTATTGCTGCTGAGATGACTTAAGGTTCCCTGATATTGTGATGGAATTAATGTATTCTGTATAAGGGGAAAACATGTCTTTTTTAGGGTCTAGAAGGTGGAATGTGCTGGTTTGAAATGATGTATGTACCCTAGAAAAGCCATGTTATAATCCTAATCCCATTTTGTAAAGGCAGCCATTTCTTCTAATCCCTATTCAGGATTGTATGTTTGAAAGCGTAATCAGATCATCTCCCTGGAGATCCACTCCATCAAGAGTGGATATTAAACTGGATTAGGTAGAGCCATGTCTCCACCCATTTGGGTGGGTCTTGATTGGTTTCTGAAGTCCTATAAAAGAGGAACATTTTGAAGGAGGAGAGATTCAGAGAGAGCAGAGAAGAAAACAGAGCCACGAGAAGCAGAGTCCACCAGCCAGCAACCTTTGGAGATGAAGAAAGGAAATGCCTCCTGGGGAGCTTCATGAACCAGGAAGCCAGGAGACAAAGCTAGCAGATGATGCCTTGCTCACCATGTGCCATTCCAGGTGAGAGAGAAACCGTGACTATGTTCACCATGTGCCTTCTCACTTGAGAGAAAAACTCTAAACTTCATTGGCCTTCTTGAATCAAGGTATCTTTCCTGGATGCCTTAGGTTGAACATTTCTATAGATTTGCTTTAATTGGCACATTTTCTCAGCCTTAGAACTGTAAGCTAGCAACTTATTAAATTCCCCTTTTTAAAAGCCATTCCATTTCTGGTATGTTGCATGCCAGCAGCTAGCAAACTAGAACAAAGGACAAAGGTAATTATATTGGATCAAAAAATAAAATTCAAGAAATGGTGAAATATTTGTCATGCACATATGAATAAAGAAAAAATAGAATTAGGGGGCAATATTAAATTTAGACAAAGCGGAGAGAGATTTGAAGATGCTGCTATTGATGACTGGAATGATTCACCTACAAGCTAAAGAATGCGAGCCACCACCCAAATCTAGAAGAGATGATGAACACATTTTCCCCTACAGCCTGTAAGGGGTCATGCCCCTGGAAATATAGTTTTGAGTGGCCCAGTGGTACTGATTTTGGACTCTTGGCCTCAAGACTGTAAGGGAATACATTTCTTTTGTTTTGTGCCTCCAAGTTGATGGTAATTTTTACAGTCACCACAAGAAATTAATACACTATCCAGTATCATTTCTTTTTAGAAATGCACTTTTCATTCCTTTATAATCTATGTGGGGTCATTTTTTATATCTTTCAGTTCTCTCCATCAGTTTCATGTTTTCTTTATATTCATGTTTCATGTTTTCTTTATATTTCTGAGGATATTTATCATTGTCACTTCTATGTCTTTGAGTTCTCTCTGGTTATAGTTTATTTTTAAGCTTCTTTTTGTATTTGATACTTTTTTTGGCTGTTGGACATTGTTTTGTCTTACATTGTTTTGTGCTGGATGTTGTTTTATTTCTTTAAAAACTGTGGAAATTTCTTACAGCACCCTCTTACATAACTTTTAGATCATTTGATCTTTTCAGGATCTTCTTTTAATCTTTTTCGTGGTGGTACCACAGAATCTTCTTTTCTGAGACTAATTTTTAGTAGTCTCAGTTCTGGGACTAATCCCCAGTTTGTGATCCTTCTCAGGATTCCATCATCACATTTACTAAAAGCCCTGTCCAACTAGTTAATAGGAATACAATTGATTCCCAGCCCTGTGCAAGCTTATGAAATTGTCTGACATACTGTTTTTCTGAAGTTCTTTTATTGAACTTGGGTAAAGCAGGTAGCTTTTTTTCATGCTTGCTCTCCATCCCTGAAGCTTTCTCAGTGCAACTCTTTTTTCTTCAGCACTTTGCCCCACATTTCAACAACCTGAATTTCAAATTCTGTCTCCTGAACTCAGTGAGATTATTGGGTTTTGTTTCAGTTTGTCTACCCTGTGCTGTAGCCTAGAAACTGCTTCCAGGGAGTAACTGAAACAATCACTGGGAACCTTTCACAATTTTCCATTCTTTCAGGAATCACCATTCTGCAGTGTCTACTGCCCAATGTCTGGAAACCATTGATTCATATTTTTTTCACACAGTTTTGTTGTTTATTGTGGAATATTCCTCTTTCATAAGTAAGAGCAGAAGTTACCAAATAAGCTTTCGAAATACTTCATATTACAATCCATTCCTGGAGATGATGATGAAACTGAGTGTAACAATAGCACAGACAAACACTTCAGTTAAGAAATCTTAAATTGTTTAATCTTTACTTATGAAAACAATATATTTGGTGATTCTAGTCACATTTATGTGTTTCAAAGTTTTAATGTTTATTATTGATCAATTATAAGTGACTGTTATCTTTTTAAAATTTCTCTAATCTGAATTACTTTGAAATAAAATATTAAAGAAATAAACTGAATTAGAAGATCTACATTCTAGTTATGTTGTGGACCTCTATATAAAGTTAGATTCAATGTTTCGAGTGTCTTTTTTTAAAAACATGCAATATGGGAAAATAATAGCCATACTCAAATTGTGAAAATTGTGACATAATGCTAAAGGCAATGCTTTATAAATTATAAACCATTTTTAAATGTTTTTAATTCTCAATAATTCACATATGCAAACAGTTCAGAAAATTGTTTTTACAAAACATTTTCTTTTTTTTGATTGTCTAGAAAAAAATTCAATTTTTTGATCTGCAATGAGTTTAGCCAACGGTACAGCATGAGAAGACAAGACCCCACAAGAGTACCCTCAATTCTGACACCAGTTATAAATTTGGTAGGGAAGGACAGTCTCAAATTCACCCACAGTTTCAATAATTTGGTGTAAAAACTTACAGAACTTACTGAAAACTTTTAACCTTAAAGATATGGTTTATTGTAGGAAAAAGATACAAACTGGAAGCAGCCAAAGGAAAAGGTAAATAGGAAAGAATGTAGGAGGAGTCCAAAGACGGAGCTTCTGGTCTTCCTCTCCCTTTGGAGTCTTGGATAGCGTCAACTCCTCCCAGTGTGACAACAACACAGAATATTGCCAACTAGGGACTTTCACCTGAGCCTTTGGGGTTCAATATTTTTATTGCATATTGATCACATACTGCCTGTGTGGCTTCTTCAGACTCCAGCTCTTCCTGCAGTTTGGGCAAATAGCCTCTAGAGTTTGGAACCAATACCATATGGCTCAAAGCTCTCTTCAAAAATCACATTGTTAGGCTCTCTAGTGGCCAAAGCCTTCAGGCAAACAAAACACTCCTGTGAGGCAGAATATTCTAGAAGTCTAGAGATCACCTCCCAGTATCCAAGGAAAGTCCACATTTTTCTTTGGGTAAAGCTAGTTCTTCAGTATATTCTTTGAAAGGGGTATGAATTCATTTAGTTGTAGAATTTGGTTACTCATAATAAAGGCCAGATTCAATGCAAACCCACAAAAAATTAAAATCTGCTGAAAAATGCTTTATTTTTGTATCTAAAACCTAGGTCAAATTTCTAATGCATGCCTATTTCAAGATAATTTAAAAAGTAGAATTCTCAAGTTTTAAAAAAATACCCTAAAAGGATCCAGTAGATCATAGTGTCATATTCATATATTCGGTTTATTCAGCTTATCTCATAAAAAATATCACCATATGAAAGTATAGCCCCTGCAATTACTTACATATGCAATAAAACATAATGACCCTTCTCTGATCCATTCCCTAGCAAAACACTCATCAGACATAAATCTAATAAAAGCCTTACTCAAAAACACATGATTTGTGTGCTCAATCAAAACATCCCAAAGTCTCTAAAATGCTACTACCTTAAAGAACAGACAAGTAGTTCTAGGATACATGTTGATTTATTAGAAAATGTCAAATACTTGAAAATTAAAAAAATAACCAAAGACATTTTTTCTGCAGCAGTTACATATTCCACAGTTAATTTTGAATACTGTTATCTCTAATGAAGCACTATGTAAGAAAATGAAGCATTCTATGAGTATATTGCTGATTGCTATAGTAGAAATTTTATTACTTTCTAAATCGCCCATGTATATCTTCCCTTAAAAATAAGTTTGGCAGACTATGTAAAAACGTTTTTTAGCAGTTAATATAAACACGTCTATAATGGGAGAATTGCATAGAAATGACTAAGCGACACCTCAGAGAGGACAGAATAGATTAACCCACACAATCTAATCCTGCATCTCTTTTCCAAGTCAGAAACATCATCTAGCACAAATTACAGAACATCATCTTATCCATATGCAGTTACTACTAGAGCTAAACTCATGGCATTTACTCATCAATAGCAAAGCAGCTAAGCTGTTCATCTATCAACAAACCTTCACATTATCCTCCTCTCTTAGTCCCTCCTTCTCTCCCCACTGCCCCTTCCCGCCACCTGTTTTTCTTTCTTTGTCAAGACTTACCTTCATTTGGTCCTACAATATGCCAGATGCTGCACTAAGTTTCTTTGGTGTCTTACAGTTGTTCTCCATTTTCTTTCAGCTTACCGTCACTTCAAGGGTTTTCTAACCCTCTTTTAACATATAAAGAGAATGGAGGCAAGATTAATGACTTATCGTAAGAACATAGGTATAAAGACTGAAGTCAGTTGCTTTCTGCACAAAAAGACTGCACCCAAGGCCAAAGAAAGCCAGATCCCAACTCTGCCACTGCCTTAGACTTTTCTTTAAACTTTGGAGGAAGTGATTTAAGCCCTGTGTGTATATATTAACATTTTAAAGCAATAATTCTTTAATATGATTTTACTTTGCAAAATTTCTAATAAAAATAATTATAAACAGCTTTAGTAGAAATTTCCAAGGCTTTAATTCATAACAAATAAATTATTCTTTAATATACCATTACATTAAATATTTTACCAGTAATTAGTAAAAGGAAGGAGAGAAGGAAGGAAGGGAGGCAAGAGGAAATTATACCTAGGCCATTTCCAGACAGTTTTCCTTTTTATAATGTTAGCCTTCTCCAACCTCTCCACCCACATTTTTACTCTAAAATAATTGCTGGGATAAAAAAACATGCAATTATGCCTCTCCCTTTCTGGCTGCTTTTTCTACAAAGACACAAATATAACACCAGACTCTAGGCAGGCTGAAATGTGTGATTGCTATATTATTCAAGGACATTCGATTCTGCTATAGAGAACAAGATAAGTAAATGAGATGGATGAAACATACAAGGTCTGCTGAGAAGTCACTAGGTCACTCATCACCAAGATGTGTTAGACATAGAATAAATACAGCCTGTGTATACGGAATACAGAAAAATGATGGAACAAATGAGAATTAACTTACAGACTGAAAGGGATGGAAGGACCAAAGAAACCTTAAATATTCATAAAGCATGACACCCATCGTCCATCGATGACAACATGGTGGTCTCCTATAACCTCTGCCAGAGACATGCAGATAAAATCCATGACTGCTTGGCAAGTCATCACAGATCTACAACTATTGGTCAGACATACTTACCCCTGTGTCACGCTGTAAAACAGGCATGTGCTCATTCTGGGCACCCACTGTAACTCTCAGCAGCAGTCCTTGTGGCCATGTGACCACACTGCCAGCACAGCAGGCTGATGAGGCAGAGAAGACAGAGACGCTGTGTGACCCAGGGTTGAGGTAGAATGCTCCTTCCTCTCCCCTTGCATCTTATTATCATAGATGTGTAAAATGGCACCAATGCGTTCCTCTTGGTTCTTACCATGTTTTGACAGTTGATTGAAGAAAATATGATTTGAGCATCTTCATTTGGTCTGTGAGTCTCTGTTTTGAAACCTGGGGGACAGTGCACCTCAACTGCTATTGCATCAGGTAGTTTCCCACTGCGGCAGGAAGCTCAGGGGACCCAGTGTCTGAGGAAGTTAAACTCAGACTGGAGCTAAAGATGTGACTGGCAGCTGCTGATTGAGTTTAGACCAAAATGTTTCATTTGCTTTTACCTAATAATACCTAATAATACAATATATTCAAAGTGAAGTCTGAACCACACACATACACAGGGACATACACAGTAATATTTATGGAATAGAGTTTCTATTTTCAAATCTCCAAAACGGGTTAGAATTTGTCCTTGGCACTCTTAGCAGGATTATACAATAAATCTATATGGAGATAACCAGGTTGAGAGAGTTTTTATAATGTTTTAAACTATCAGATATATGAGGAAATCTAATCAGCCCAATGAGGAATAAACCAGGATAAATTATTTCATGATATTTACTACCCATTCTGTGCACAGAATGTAAAGCTCAGATTAACTAAATGCTTTCAGATAAGTTTCCTTGAGAGAAACTATTGAAATGATTAGTTCAAAATGTTTAGTGCTTATGGATTGGCGAGGATAGGATAGAGGACAAAACGCTAAGGTTTCTGTGGTTAGAAATTGGAGTACGCCACTAAATAACGAGTCCAAGCATGTCGTTTAATTTCTTTGAACCCTATTTGCTTAACTTATCACTATGCTACTGTTTTCTGAAGATGTTTCTGTCTCAGGCTGTCCTTAGATTTATTAGGAAACATAGGAACATCTGCTGCTTTTCTCTTTACCTCTCTCTCATGCTGCTCCCTGATATCCATAGCACTCAGAAATCATTATGGAAGCGATTTTGAGCTTTCAGAAAAGTTTCTGGGTTTGGAATAGAGGAGAAAGCAAGAACACTCTGTGGAAAAAGGATCTAAGGGCTGACTCTCAGAGGACATTGGCTGATGCCTCTGTTACAAAATATCCTTGTGGGTCTTTCTGTAAGTGATCTCTTCATTCTGCTACCAGAAATCTCGTCTTCTGAAGATCATCAATTTTATGATTGGCCATTGTTAACTTTGTTGTCTAACACTAACTTATAGTCCCAAAGGAAACAAAATGGGGCATTACTGTTGCAGTTTCAGACTTCATGGAGAAAGGTTTGGTAGATATGAGACAGAAAACACCAGTCTTCAATAAAGCTATATTCATATACATATGTAAATATTAGGAGATACATTACAGGAATTGGTTCACCTAAGCATGGCAATTGGCAGGTCTGAATTCTGTAGGGCAGGCCACAAGTCAAAAATTCCCGTGAAGCTGAGGTTGAATACTTCAGGAAAAGCTGGCTGGCTGAAGTAGAGGCAAAAATTAATTCCGATGTTTTGAAACCTTCCATTCTAGCTTTAAGAACTTCAACTGATTAAATGAGGAGCATTCTGTCATTGTTGAGGGCAGTCTCCTTTGTTGATTGTAGATGCAATCAAACTATTGTAGAGGCAAATCCATCTATGAAATACCTTAGAGTAACAATCAGACCAGTGCTTGCTTGACCAAACAACTGGGCACTATAACTTAGCCAGGCTGACATGTGAAATTAACCACCACACCATGAAAACCCATCCTCTTGCCCTCCAACATCCCACCTTCCTGCTATCCCACAACACAAAAGAGCCCAAATACATCGGAGAGAGCCAATCCACAATAACATCATTAAGGGGAACACGGGTCCCTTTAGTAGGACAGCTTACTCCCAAAGGTTTGTGTCACTCAGTTGTCCAATGGGATCAATGAAGCAATCCTTCCTTCCCTCCTCAGCTCCCTCTCCTTCCCTAGAACTATCAAGGACACTGTGCTGGTTTGAAAGGATGTATATACCCTAGAAAAGTCATGTTGAATCCTAATCCCTTTCTGTAAAGGCAGCTATTTCTCCTAATCCTTATTCAGTACTATAGGTTTGAAACTGTAATTAGTTCATCTCCTTGGAGATGTGACTCAATCAAGAGTGTTTTTAAATTGGATTAGGCGGAGATGTGTCTCCACCCATTCCAGGTGGGTTCTGATTAGTTTACTGGAATCCTATAAAAGAGGAAACATTTTGGAGAATGAGAGAGATTCTGAGAGGGCAGATAAGGACATAGCCATGAGAAGTAGGGAGTCTACCAGGCAGCAACCTTTGGAGATGAAAAAGGAAAATGCCTCCCAGGGAGCTTCATGAAACAGGAAGCCAGGAGAGAAAGCTAGCAGATGATGCCGTGTTCGCCACGTGCTTTTCCAGATGAGAGAGAAATTCTGACTGTGTTCACCATGTGCTTTCTCACTTGAGAGAGAAACCCTGAACTTCATCGGCCTTCTTGAACCAAGTTATCTTTCCCTGGATGCCTTAGATTGGACATTTCTATAGACTTGTTTTAATTGGGACATTTTCTCAGCCTTGGAACTGTAAACTTGCGACTTATTAAATCCCCCTCTTTAAAAGCCATTCCATTTCTGGTATATTGCATTCCGGCAGCTAGCAAACTAGAACAGGTGCCTTTTTCAAAGATGAAAATACAAGAACAGTCATTCACTTCCTAGATGCAACTCAGTCTGCACACTGAACACCAGCAGAACAGCAGATGGTTCTTCTTGTTCACCTCCACCGCCACCTTGGGTAGATGGTGGGGTGGGACAGACTACAATATTCACCCTACACATATGTTAGTCATGTGATTCCAAGATATCTGTTTCTAGGATGTAAAAAATTTACACCTCCCCATTAAGTACACATATTAATAAGACCTCTGCTATTTCAAAAGCCAAAATGGGAAACAAATGAGCATCTTAGAATGCACTTTATCAAATATTGTGTACATTAAAAATTCTTGGGCGCCATAATTCCATTCACCTTGCCCCAGAATTTGTTTGTCTCCTCCTCCATGAAATCCCGAGGGACAGCTTGAAGTGTAACAGAACGATTTAAGCTCCACAGCTTTCCAAGCACCTGCAGAACTCTACTGAAGGCCAAGACTTAGACTTTGTCAAAGCTTCATTGTAAAAGCATCTGAAATGGGCAATTTACTTTCATTTTCCTTAGAATCTGCACTGACAGACAGAAAATATGAGAGTAAGAGAGAAAATCTTCCCCAAACTACTTCAGTATAACTACCATCTCTGCCTTAGCTTCAAGCAGTCCTGTCTGTTGCCTCTCTGCATAAATTCCAGATTGCTAAACACACACACGAGCAGGTGCCTGTGTATAAACGGTGGTCTCTATTCTCTCTTCTGTTTACTCCTCTTTCTTTGGACTTTTACTGTGCCTCCCTCTTTACAAATTCCAGCTGTGTTTTCCCTTCTGACCACCCTGACCCTACTTCAACCATCCCATTCTTAGGGCCTCCCTCTCCAGGACGTGCTTTTACCTTTGCAGCATTACAGAACCTTGGTGTCTGTCTTCACTGTGGCAATAGTTCAGAAAGCGCCAGGGGCCATCAGAAGTGCTCGGTTATCCACTTTCACTTTTAGCTTCCCTTCTGCTTCCATGTGTGTGTTCGTGTGTGTGTGCGTGTGTGTGTGTGTGTGTTTTAAAGCACTCTTGATTTCATGCTTGCCTAGAGGTTCTCACAATGCTAGTGCTATTTAAATTCTCTGAAAATAAATGAAGAAGACAAAATAATCAAGGTCACAAAAGGCAATGCTAGTACTTTGGGGAAAGATAGAAAATTTCGAGAGCTTGTACTTGAAAACAAAATTGGCTAAATTTAGGCAAATTCCTCTTTGCCTGACAAATGAGACAAAAATAATAATAAAGGAATCTCGATATGATCAGCGATTTCAGTGACTTACGAATACGCAATCCCCTCCCCACACTGGATTTTTATTTTTTTGAACTGAGAATAGAAATGAAGGTACTTTTTTTGTATGATACTATTGATCTGGCTTTCAATTCAGGTAAGGTCTGATCACCTGTTGCTCACCATTTGGAACTGTTACATTCGTATAACAGCTAAAGTCCTGGGGCCATCATCGTGTCCGCACTCCGAAAGGATTCCAATTCTTGCTTTTCCTTTCCGATGTCCAACTTCATGGACTGCTGCTCATGAATATTTGCATTTGGGGGGTTATTTTGGTTTGATTGTTTTGGCTTTGCTCCCTTTTTTTAGCACACTTCCTTACTGATTCTTATTTGGATTTATCTTTATCAACTCAGGACAGAACCAGCAACGGGAAAGCGATCGCCATATCCAGTTGTTTGGCATTGCGTGGCCAGAGTGAATTCATAACGGATTGAATCCTCCCCCCCCACTTTAATCCAGATATTTGGATCTTGTGTAGACATACTCTCTATTCTTGAATTAAAGAGAACCAAAATAAGAGTGAGAACGATGTTTTTGTAAGTTTATGAAACTTAAGATGAATATCACCATTTTTAACTTTGTGTCTGATACTCCTTTTATCTATGGAATGGACAGACGAGTAAAACATTTGGATTAAAAATAAATAAATAATAAGGGGAACAAATGTTAAAATAAATTTAGTAGACTGAAATACTAGTGATCAATGAAAAGGGTATAGAAAAAAATAGGGGAAACAAAGGCTAAAATATATTGGGTAGATGGAAATACAAGCAGTCAATGAGAGGGAGGGGTAAGGGACATGGTATGCATGAAATTTTTCTTTTTTCTTTTTATTTCTTTTTCTGAATTGATGCAAATGTTCTAAGAAATGATCACGGTGATGAATATACAACTACGTGATGATATTGTGAATTATTGATTATATACCAAGAACGGAACGCTCATATTTGTATGTTTTTATGTTTAAAAAAAATAAAAATTTTTTTTTAAATCACCATTTTTAGAAACTCTGTTTCAGTTATAACATGAGATTTTTCTATAAATTAAATGGTAGAAGATATTTGTTATTTCCTTTGTATAAAAATAAATAATTCATGGCAGGCCATGGTGGCTCAGTGGTAGAGTCCCCACCTCCCATGCTGGAGACCTGGGTTCAATTCTTGGTGCCTGCCCATGTAAAAAAAATAAAATAAAAGATAAATAAATAACTAAATAGTTCAGTGGTAAATATATAAAAGTTATACCAATTTTATTCTGTGACATACAAAGCATACACCTACTCACATATCAAGATACTGACTTTCAAATGGTGAAGGGGTTCTGTCCCAACCATAACAGCCTTTTAAATCCACTGAAAACTAAGTTTCCTATAAACTTTGAAATTGGAAGGTAAGTCCAAGGTTTAGTGATTATACCTTTGGCAAACATAAAAAAGAAAGCAATTAACTAAAATATACTTGCGAATTTGAGTTGAATAATTTGTTTATTTGTTGCTCATTTTATTTTTCTGTTTGTGTGTGTGTCTTCTATGTGCTGTAACAACGAGCTGATCAGAGAAATTTTATAGGAAAAAAATTTGTGCTGTATGTGTTTTGAAAGCACATAAGCTTCCAATATTTTAGATATGCTAATTTTTATTTATAATCACCACAGAATGTTAAGTTAAAGCATTTATGCTCCATAATAACATTTCCAAGGAAATTAGCAAACCTTTTTACAAAGAAAGTATTAATGGATAAGAGTCTTATTCACTCTGATGTATGCATTAGAGGCAAAAGAGTTATTTAAGCCTTAAATTCAAGGCATAAAGTAATCTTAATATGCAGAAAGAATTATTCAAATATGATGCATTAAAAATATTTATTTTACTTTCTATTTAGCAATTTGAGGTAAAGCCTTAGCATTACTTTTAACTTATTGCAAGTTAAATTTCCTGGTAAAAACAAACAAAAAAACATTATTATACAGCATATTTAAACCAAAAAGCAAAACTTACTAATCAGATTTGCATTTATTTTACTTTCATTTTCCCAAACTAAGGCAAATTAATATTAGCACATAGGCAAATATCTGCAAACATTTAATTTTTAGTGTGTACAAAAAACAAATATATGAAAAATATTTAAATATATTTTACGTGGAAAAAGTAAGGACAAGTAGAGGGTTCCCATTTTTCTCTTGAACTAGTAGGGTATTGAAATTATGCTCAGTTATTTGCAAGTATCAGGAACGGAATAAATTTATATATAATTGTTTTCATATAATATCATTAATAGATTACCTTTTACCTTGAACTTCTTAATCAAAGTCCAAATAGGGAAGAATTTATTATTGAAATCTCTTGAAATACCAGTCAATCTCCTTATAAGAGTTACCACTGAGATGCTGTTGAGCCTCTATAATTGCTATTATCCCTCTCTATAACAATAGCCTGCTCATCAGTGGGCTGTTGAAAGAAAGACTAAAAATGTTCCCTATGACAGAAGCTTCCCAGTTTTTCACAAATCTTAGAAGGAATGAGAAAGAAGAAACAAATAATAAAAATACCATTTGGAATGCAGGAGAAAGATGAATTATTAATCTAAACAACAGCAACACATTAACAATCCCATTGATGATTTTAGTAAAATGATCATATTAAAAATACTTCCTTTCCTAGTAATACGGAAAATGCTGGTGGGGATAGAGAAAGGTAATATGTTACAGATTAACACTGCTGTAAGTTCTAGCAGGAAGAATTAGTGTTTCCCTGAGAATGTTCATTTTTTAAATGGAAAATGGCATTTCTTCTCCTCCTCTAATTTTAGTAGTTTTGAAAAGCAAGACCTTTGGTACTGAGTTCATGACATTCTCGTTTACAATCTGCTTTGCAAAGAAGCGTTTTTTAAAACTGTAATTATCTTCTCCAGGTAGCAAGGTTAGTTGGGGGTTTCTTTTAAACTCTTGGAAGGCGTTATATGAATTCCTCATTATGAAATACTGAAAAGAAATAAAGAAATCAGAGTTTTCTCAGATTTGGATTGTTTTCACAGGTTAAAATTTGATTATTCCAATAACTGTATTCTCAGAAACTGTAAGCTTTTTGTCTTTAGTAAATCTTATATGTAATACATCGTCTTGCAGTAAAATATAAATTCCTAATTTATTACCCTCTTTTTTTTCCTATGATCTTGTTCATGTAATGCAAATTACATCTCTTAATAATGTTCATGCACCTAAAAACAATTTCAAAATACAGTGAAGCAAAATCTGAACAAACTAAAAGGAGAAATAGACAAATCCACAATTATAGTTGGAGGTTTCAACACATCTCTTTCAGTTATCAATAGAATCAGTAAACAGAAAATCAATAAGGACATAAAGGAACTGAAAAACTCCCTTCTACCAACTGGATCTAATTGCATTTATAGAACACTTCACCAAACAAAAGCAGAATACATATTCTTTTCAAGGGCACATGAAACATTAATCAAAAAAAACTATCCCCAGGCCTATAAAACAGGTCAACAAATTTTTAAAAATTGAAATCATACTAAGTATGTTCCCTGACCAGAAATCAATAGCAGAAAGATAAGATGAAAATCTCCAAACACTTAGAAATTAAACAATACACTTTTAAACAGCCTACAGTCAACAAGGAAGTTTCCAGGGAAATCAGGAAATATTTTCCATTAAAGGAAAATGAAAATTTTCAAATTTCATTATCAAAGTTTGTGAGATGCAGCTAAAGCAATGCTCACAGGGAAATGCACAGCATTCAATGCTTACATTAGAAATGAAGAAGGGTCTCAATTTATAATCTAAGCTTCTACATAAAAAACTAAAACAGGAAGAAAAACTAAAACAAAATCAAGCAGAAGGGAAGAAATAATAATGAGTAAAGAAGAAATCGATTAATTTAAAAATAGAAAAGCGGTAGTAAAAATCAACAAAACCAAGAGCTGAGTCTTGGTAATGATCAATGCAATTGACAAACCTCCACTAAAATAGAAAGAGTGAGGACACAAGTTAGTAATATTAGGAATTAAAGAAGGGATATCACATTAAAAAGATAATGAGAGAATACCATGAGTGACTAACCCTATGCATATAAATCTAATGGACCTATTCCTCAAACACCACAAACATTAAAATTCACCCAAATGAATTGGATAACTTGAATAGCCCTATAAACTATTAAAGAAATTGAATTCATAGTTAAAAACCTTCCAAACAAAGATGTGTTGGGGTTAAGATGCTTCCAGTGGCAAATTCTACCAAACATTGAAGAAGAAATAACGGCAATTCTACACAATCACTTCCAGAAAAAAGAATGTTTAGCTGTTTTCTCAAGATTCATCTGGAAGTGATTTTTGCATCAAACACTTAGCATGTCAGTGTCCTAAATTACGTGAAAAGCACACATATTTCTGTATAGATGTGGACAGGCAGAGATGACTCATGGAATTCAATGTGTCCAATTTTTATTTAACTCCCTTCTTATAACAGTGACCTTAAAGTTGCTATCACCCTTAAAGTTAAAATCTTGCAACCTATGTTGCAATTAAGTCAATGCATGCAATAAATCATAACATCTTTTTTAAACTATTAATGTATTTTTTTCCTAGACAAATTCAGCCATATGCATCCACGAGAAGAGAACAGAAACACAATTAGTGGGGCCTAGTGAGTAAAAAAATAACGTACTGGATACACAGCCATTCAGTTCATTAATGCATGCCTTATAGGAAACACGACTCTGCTGTTTCCCAGTGGTGTCAGTTTCTGGGTGTTTCCCATAAAGCAAACAATTGCCCTTTTTTCCTGTGATCTTGTTCAGGTAATGCAAATTTTAATGTTTGTGGGTTTTGAGGATTTTGTCCGTTAGATTTATGTGCATAGGTTTGTCATTTATGGTATTCTCTTATTATCCTTTTAATGTCTGAGAGGGCTGCAGTGGTATTCCTTCTTTAATTTCTGATATTATGTATTTGTGCCCTTTTGAATATGTATAGCTATCAAATATAATATATTACATATATGTATATGTAGTAAATGTATTGCTTTTATCTTATATATCTTATAGATTATAAATATATGTTTATATTATACAGAGATGTGTGAACATATATATATTATTTAAGCCAGTTAAGTCCGTAGCTATAACGCTGAAGAAACATTAATCTATTCCAGATGAATACTCCATATACTTCATTTTATGGCTTACTTAATAGATTTTTTGGAATAATTTGTATTATAATTGATTTTTACCTTATGCATCAACTGTTATACCTAACCCTAGCAAAAGACTTTATATAACTAATTCCATGATTCCTAGTGGTTATATTAGCCAAGATACAGGATGCACATTTATTTAAATTTATTTATTGAGCATTTATTTACAGGATCAAAATTTGACACATTTCTAGGCAGTGAACAAATGGCTATATGATGTTTAAGAACCCTAAGAAGCTGTAGAAGAAATGCTAAAATGAAATAGAAGGAGTGGCCGAAAACACTATAATATACAGTATGACAACAGCTATGGTCTGAGGATGCTGAAGAACGAGAGAGGCTTTGCAAATGAAAGAGCAAAATGGAATAAGGCAAACAAATTTAAGTGACGATCAACATGAAAGAAATAAAGTGAGTGCAATGCAGGGCACTACCATAAAAAAATGTTAAATATTCTCATGATGAAAATCGCAAGCTACCTCTTATCTGAGCTAGATTGTCTCTTACACAAACTACCTTGACTAAATCTGAGACTATGTGACATTTTCATTAATAAGGGTTAAGATTAAATCATTATTTAAGGTGTGAACAACCTGTTTCTCTTTAAGAGTTTAACCGCAACATGTTTCTAAGGGTTTAAAATTATTACTTAATCATATCAATATTTTAATGAATATTTGAATAAATATTTTAAAGTATTATATTAAGAACGTCTGCAGAACTGAAGATCACACAGAGGCCCATAGACTTCTCTTGCTTATTCACACACAGTTCATTAATTTCCCTTGAATATCCAATTTGACACAATGGATTACTTCATCCTCTGAAAATTCTCCTCTTCATCTGCATAAGATTCTCAGTAAAAAAAAAAAAAAAAAAAAAAAAAGTTGAAGTTAAAAGTATATTTTCTTTCTTTGGGCATTCTCTGGTCCCCAGGTGCACAGATTTCAATCATAAGCTCCTTCCAGTCAATGACATAATACCATTATCGGAGCAGATATGGCCTTAATACTTGTTGGTGTGTATTTCTTTTATCTGTTATTCCCAATCACAGCCCTGTGACCAGCCCAGAAATTCAACACCATGTACTCAAAGTATATCCTTCTAAACTCCCTTCCATTGTTTTACTCTTATATATCCATAAAAATATTTAAAATTGTATTTGGGGAAGGAATGTTTACCCACATGAAAGGATAAACTATTTTCCAAGCTATTATTTTCAGGCAAGACCCAAATGAGTTCAGAAAAGCACAGACAACTTACTGGTTTGAGCAGAATTCTGCAAGCTATCATTTTGTGAGATTTTCTTTGACAGTCAGCCAAAGAAACTAAAGAAAACTAACAGGATTTTTTTTGCATGTGTGTTTTCAGTTCCTGCAATTGGGGGAAATGATTTAGTATAGGATATTAACAGGTAGCTTTGTAGCAACAATCAACTGTTCAATCCCTTTGTTGAACACTTACACATGCAGGCATACCTCAGAAATTTTTGGTTTCCCAGTGTTTATAAAAATCATGTTTATACTATATTGTAGCTATTAGGTGTGCAAAAGCATTACATTGAAAAAAACAAGGTGCTTTCCTTAATGAAAAAATACTATACTGCTTAAAAATGCTAACCATCCTCCCAGCCTTCAGCGAGCTGTAATCTTTTTTGCTGGCAGAGGGTCTTGCGTTATTGTTGATGGCTGCTGGCTGATCAGGGTGATGGGTACTGAGCCTTGGGATGGCCATTTCTTAAAGGAAGGCAACGGTGAAGTTTGCCACCACTACTGACTCTTCTTTTCACAAAAGATTTCTCTGTGCATGCAATGCCGTTTGATATCATTTACCCACAAGAGAACATCTTTCAAAATCGGAGTCTATCCTCTGAAACTCTACCACTGCTTTATCAACTAAGTTTAGCTAATATTTTAAATGCTTTGTTGTCATTTCAGCAGTGTTCACGGCATCTTCACCTGAGAAGAAGAGAGACAGGTTGGTGAAACAGCAAGAACACACAAGCCATTTATCGATTAAGTTCACTGTTTTATACGGACGTGCTTAATGGTTCCCCAAAGCAATTACAGTAATAAATCAAAGATCACAGATCACCATAACAGATAAAAAATAATAAAAAAAAACTTTGAAATATTGCAAGAATTACCAACGAGAAACATAGGGACACAAAATCAGCATATGCTGTTGGAAAATGGCACCAATAGTTTCCTCGGTGCAGGGTTGCCACAGACCTTCAATTTGTAAAAAAATCAATATCTGCAAAGCACAATAAAGTGAAGTATGCTTGTTTGCATAAAATATATAAAACTGCACATGCTATAAAAATGTATACATCTATGCATTTCATTGGACAATGTGTGCCTTTAATCTGACGTTGGGTTTTGGAAATCCATGCATGCTGGTAAGTGTAGATCTGTTTAATTTAATTCTAAGTGTGCTCTGTTCAGTAGCCCTTCATATGATTATAAACATTTTGTCTCTCCATTCAACCATTGATTGTCATTTAGGATATGCTCAACTTTTGCTATTTGTTGGGCAAGCAGCCGTCAAGCGAACAGCTCCTGAGGCTTGCCCTATCACAGCAGTGGGCCTGGAACATTCCCCTCTCTAGATGCTGGGCAGTGTGTCCACACCGAACCCATATTCTTCTTCCACTGGGGAGAGCCTCCCTGCTCCAGGTACAGAGTGAACTACTTTGTCTTGCTTAAATGTGTACATCATAGGGCACCTGGCCAACCCCACTGGAATGTATGCTCTGAGGGACTGGAGGAGAGGAAGGAGAGTGTACGGCAGCATCCTCCTGTGGTAGCATGAGGGGTGCATACAGACCTCACCTTGCAGCAATCACCAGGAGGACTCACTGGCCCTGTGGGACCGAACTCCACCACCAAAGTCGAACTTGCTCTGGTGCCTATAAGTAAAGCATTGTTCCAGCTCCTTGGTGACTGTGATAACACACACCCTGAAGTGGTCTCTCCTCTGTGATCTAACCTCTATGGTGTCTGAACTCCTACTCTTGATGATCAGCATGTCTTTGCCATTCTCCATGCAGTGGGACTTCTCCTCTGGTGGTACCATGGAACCATTGTTCAACACAACTGCAAGGAATGTTTCAATGCCGTCCATGTATATGCTGCCTCTATACAGTCTCCATCTTGTCTTGGAAGTTAGATCCTGGACTTGACCTTCTTGGTTCCTTTCTTCTCCCAGATGTTACTCCTTGAACTTTACATTGCCTTGTAGCTCTCGGCTGCCTTCAAGCAGACATTGCTTAAGATTGTTAATCTTAAGATTGTTAAATATTTTCAGTATTCCTCAATAAGAGAGGGGGTAAATTGGGCGGGCCACGGTGGCTCAGCAGGCAAAAATGCCATGCCATGCCAGAGGACCCGGGTTCGATTCCTGGTGCCTGCCCATGTTAAAAAAAAAAAGAAAGAGAGGGGGTACATTACCTTTTGAGGGCTTACCTAGAAGTCCTTTTACTCTTTACACTGCTTGTTCTTCCTCATTCTATGTGTCTTATTGTTTAATTACGTATCTTGCTCCCTCTCAGCTTTCCTGGCACAGAGTGGTAATATTAGACCTATGAGGTGAGGCATCATGAATTTACAAAGACCTAACTTATTCCCCTGACCAGGCACAGGAGACACTAAAGAACTTTAGTATCCAAGAAATTCTGGAGTAGTCAAGCTTGTTACAGAATCTTTTCCTGGTAACCCAGATTACAGTCCGTAACAGTCTCAACCTTTCTTCCTGTTCCAAACTCAATGCCAGACTTCTCCCAAAGTGAATCCCCCCAGATCATAGCTGCTTAACCTCTGATCAGTACTTACTTCATTTGTTTGAGTTACTGTTTCTTCATAATATCTTGCTGACTTGTGCACATTCTCCTGAATTTACTATAATTAATTACTATTCTTCTCTTAACTTAAAATATACATTTTCCCTTTTTAACACAATAGATTGTAGTACTGCCCAATATTCTACTGTCGTTGGCCCATATTTCTTACTTGTGTCCTTCACAGGAGTTATCTCAACTTACAACGGTATTTTTATTCTCTTTTTTGTTATTCTCATCTACTGAAGTGTAAAATCCATGAAAGTAAGAAGGATGTCTGTCTGGAAATACCATTGTATCTCTAGCATTTAAAACATTATCTGTTGCAAAGAGTACTTTCAATAAATATTTCTTGAATTGTTAATTAATTGTTTTTGTGTTTTCATGTGTTAGAACTGTGAATTTCAAAGTAGAATTTAAGGTCCTTGAAAAATAAAACTGAATCTGAGAAGCCTATTTTAAAGTACCTATTATGCACCAAACACTTTACTTAAGCTATTGTATTTATTCTTTATAAAACCATATAAGGTAGGTATTATTGGACAAGGAAATTAAAATGCAGGGAAATTAAGTAACTTCCTCAAAGTTTACCAGCTAAAGGCAGAGCTGAATGTTAAACCCATTTCCATATGAATCTGAACTCAGGGCTGTCTACTGCCATACAATGCCCTAGAGTGAGCAATTTTGATTCATAGATTGCTTCAGGAAATCTTCATAACCTCAGGGACTGAAATTCTCTGAGCTCCAATACACCTCTCTATCCCATCTCTCCCTGTGCTGCAATGTACAGCCAGGAAACAACTAATTCCTGTTAAAGGATTGCATTCAATTGTTTGTGTTTCAATTTCACTGTCAGCAAAACTGACTGGATTTATGATTTTATATCATTGTATTTAAAGACGTCTCAACTCCACAAATCTTAGACCTGACTTATTGAGATGCCATCAATTTGCAGATGTCACATTTAATACATGCAAAGTCAATGTTTTCCTAGATTACTGAGTCACTGAACTTGAGTGGAATACATGTTTTGAGTATTTAGGAAAAAATTTATGATGAAAATAAAAGTATAATCATGGTATATAGCAATGAGTGGGATCAAAGTTATCGTAGGACCATGATATTCAATGTTCACAGGCAGAATCTAAGAATTGGCACAATGCTATACAGTTCATTAAAAGCATAACCAATTGCATGTAACCACTTTAAAACATACATAATATTTATTTGTTATTATGCTTACAAAATATACATAATATTTATTTGTTATTATGCTTACTAGTGGCAAAGCTAGTGGCATGTTAATAACGTGCATATGCCTTCTTATTACATTTCTCAGGTAAATAGCTCATAAATAATAAATTTAAATGTTTCATCCTAAGAGTTTTATGTCTTTTTTCGTCCTGACTTTGTCTACTTCTTTTACTTAGTCCCAGTGCCCACATGCTCATTAAGTGTTAGGTTCCATAACCTCTATCTTTTTAGTACAAATGAAATAGTTACACTAATATTTATTGAAAGTCTTCTTTACATCAGATAATATGCTAAATGCTAGAGATACTGTGGTGTCTGTAGACAGATGTGATTCCTGCCTTTGTGATGTTTACACTTTAATAGGAAAGACAAAAAAAAATAGAATAAAAAATATTGTAAGTTACATTCCAGAGTATTTTGGGCAGAAAATAAAAAAGAATTGGCAAGTCCCCTTGACAGACTGGGGAAAAATGTGGAACTATTAACCTTCCCCACACGTAAAATTTCTGATATTCTCTCAGGAACTAGGGACTTCCAATTTAATAAGCCAAGCCCTCAATCTTGAGGCTTGCCCTTATGAAACTTATTTCTGCAATGGTGAAGATAGGCTAATATATAGTTATGTCAAAGAATCACCCCCAGAGAGCCTCTTTTGTTGCCCAGATGTGACATCTCTCTTTAAGCCAATCTATGAATACACTCACTGCCCTACCCCCTGCATGGGACATAACTCCCAGGAATGAGCTTGGCCCTGGCATCGTTGGATTGAGAGTAAAAGGGAGTAAAGAAATAGAACAAAGTAAAGTTTCAGTGGCTAAGAGATTTCAAATAGAAATAGGTCATTCTGGAGGTTACTCTTATGAAGCTTTAGCCAGATATTGCAGATTACCACGGTATGCCATGTCCCAACCGACAGTGTTCCTGAAAACCCCATGGAGTGCCCTGGGCTCTATCTACGGCTCTATAAAAGTTTTCTTAGTAAGTTTATTTTTTCAGAAACTTAAGCCCTCTAGATTGATTCTGTACCAGATAAACCCTGAAACCCAGAGGTACCAGAGACCCCAAGAACATCAACCAGGTCCATTCCTCTACTCCATAAGGTGGACACCCATTTCCAGGATGAAGAAGTTAAAATGGCCATTGCCCAGATATCCCTGAAGATTGAGAAAGACAACAAATGAGAGAGAGGCGATGTAACTGGGAAATTAGAATTTAACACATGACTGTGACCACTGACCCATTTTTCTCTTCAGTGTCTAGTGTTTTAGACTAGCCAGAAGGAAATTCCTGAAGTGTTCAACTGTCATCCAGTGGCCCTGGTCTTTGGTATGATTGTGCAAATATATTGCAGAAAAATAGTCAGTTGCCCACGTTTGTATGGGCAAATGTTTTAGATGTGTTGTTCTGTTCCACTGATTTATATATATATGTCCATGTCTGACAATACTACACTGTCTTCATTAACCTACCTCTATTGTAGGTCGTAAAATTGGTTGAATGCAATACTAATGATCAACAAGAGGGAAGGGGTAAAAGTCATGGATGTTTGGGGTTTCCATTTTTCTTTTTATTTCTTTTTCTAGACTAACGCAAATGTTCTAACAATGATAATGGTGATGAATGCCTAACTATGTGATGATACTGTGAGCCACTGATTTTAAACTTTGTATGGATTGTGTAGTATATGAATACATCTCAAAAAAATTACATCTAAAAAAACATAAGTTGTGATAACTCTTCTAAAGAAGAGAAGAAAGACATATGGAGACAAGTAAGATACACACTAAAAGAACAGCCTTTTACTTTAACATTTCATTTTTCTTAAAGAAATGGCAGATAAATGAATTCATTAATTTTGAAATTCATCAGTCACAGTAAGGGGAAAATGAATTTTTACTCCACAAGGGGCAAGTTCTTTGCATTCCAATAACTACAAGAATGAAAACTCTAAGTTAACTTATTGTGCTTTATGATACAAGTTTGGACATGGGATTTAAATAGCCCAGAACTCTTAGGAATATTAACAGGGTGGGAGGAGTCTGAAATTTGCTCTAGCATGCATGAATGAATTCAATGAAACCTTTATTGAGCATCTAGCATCCTTCAAGTATTTAGCCATATAAAAAAATGATCTATACTACTTCCCAATAATGAGCTCACAGATTATGGAGTAAATAAACAGAAGGACAGAGCTTTAAAATAGTATATTCTAATTGATATATACAGTGAGAACTTCCTGGATAAGTACAGACCAAATGATGTGGAGATTATGTTCACTTCCCATAGGATCATCATTACCCTGGTTTGTTCCCCTGTCCTTGATGAACCCCGAATAGGAGTGGAGACAAGAGAAAGATCTCGGCAAACCAGCATATTGTGCAAGGTACACAAGAATGCACATAGATTGCTATACTTTATTAGAAAGGCAGTAGAAACAGGACATATATTCTTATATTTGCTTGTATTTAAGAAATAAAGATGTGTAAGCCAAAAACGAAGGAAAATCTATATCTCTCAGAGAAAGAAAAGGCACAGCCCCCTTTAGTTTGCATAAGGAATTGGCATATAAGGATAAGTCTAATACATTTTAAAGCTTGCAAGATAGGATACTCTTTTGACCTTTGAATTTGTCATGTTCATGCATAACCTATCTTAAAAAATAGGAAAACAGAAGAGTGAACAGTGGGAAAACATCAAAGGGTCTATAAAAAGCAAACCATTAAGAACCATAAAAAAATGTGCAAAGCTCTTGATACAGTAATCCTTGGGGATCTACTTGGATTCTTTCATTGTAATTCTCTGTGGTTGAGACAAAGGTGCAAAGACTACATAATTTGAATCAATGAAGCACCTAACTTGCTAGAAGAACAGGAATACTATGTAACCCACTTAACTGCTTTCCAGTACAGTATTACATAGTAGCTGAGAACATAAGAGGTGGGATAAAGGCAGACCTGGCTTCTAACTTCCTCTGCTATATGTTAGCTATGTGGTCTTGGGCAAATTTCTTTGAGCCTCAGTTTTCTCACCTTTAAAATGGGGATAACAACCCCTCTTGCCTAAACCCTACACATGGGGGCCCCTGCTATTGCCCAGACTGCCTATCCTTCTATATAACCCTTGCTCACACTATGAGAACCATACATTCTTTGCTGTTTCTTGAATATGCTGAAAATGCTCCTGCCAGAGGCCCTTGGACTTGCTGTCCCCTCTGTCCCTAGATATCTGCATAGCTCTTACCTTCTGGTCTCTGCTCAAATGCCATCTTATCAGCAAGACCTTTCTTGATCATTCTATTAAAATAGCAATTCTTTCTCCACTGTCTTGTCTCATTTTCCTGCTTTATTTTTCTCCATTGTACTTGTTGCTATATTTCTGAACTATATTACCTGCCTCCTCACTAAGATATAAGCTCCAAGAGGGCAAGGGTTTTAATCTTTTATTCACTGCTGATCCTCGGTAAATAATTGTTAGAGGAAAAAAAAAGAAATACATGCATAAATTTCTCCAGTGTCATTGTTAACTAATAGAGCCTCCTTATTATAATGTCATCATGCCCAAATATAGAAGCTTTAGTTTGTTTGTAGACTTCTAAAAATCCTATCCTATTTCTCTTGAAGCTAAATGGGTTCCACTGCCTTCTTTCAAGAAGTATCATTTCATCTTACATTTCAGTGTGCATTTCTCTATATTATTTCAATGGTCACCTCATCTCTGTCATATATCACAATGGTTACATTCAAAAAGGATGGTTATTAAATTGTTTTTTTAAAATGGAGTAATCATCAGCATCCATTTAATATTTTAAATGTACGAACTCTATGGCCCAGCAATTTTACTTGGTATTTTCCCTAGAAAACTACAGAAGGAGGCATGTTTCAAGGATGTTCATGGAAACACCATTTGCAATACTGGAGTACTGAAAATACCTACATTTGCAGAAATATAGAAATAGATAAAATCACCCAAAAACAATATACTATAAAAGGCAATGTAGCAATTAGAAGTAATTAAGTAAACTGACATGGAAATATCTTCAAAGAGTTGAGTAAATAAACCATGTCATAGAGAAATATACAGAAAAGGATGATATTTCTGAAAACATAACTTGATTACTTATTTTGGAGGTCTATATGTAGTTCCTTTAAACACAGAGAAAAAGTGTAACAAAGAACAATTACCATTGTAAAATATTCCGGAAATGGGAATTAACTTGAACTCTTGTCTGTTCATGTGAATGTTTCATAATGAAAACACATTCTGGTATTGCTTATACGTTTAAACACAAGTTTTAAATGAAGGAAAATAAATTAATGACTGAGAATAATGAGAGTTTGCTAGGTTGGACTCTCAGAGAACTGTACCAGGACGTACCAGGATGTTAACTCCATGTGGCTTCTAATACTCCCATCAACAAATGGCCTGGGAATTTTTCAAAGGAATAGACTTTAAATAGAGAAAAATTTCCTGTCCACTTTATACCTCTCACACTGGCTTTGTTACTCCATCATTCACACACAGATAACAGGAGCTTTCATCTCCTTGTTTTTGTACTTTTTCCCTGCAAGGTATCCATGTTTTAAAATATTTCTTATGATGATTGTGTAGCATCCTACTTCTCTCTCTGATTGGATCTTTGAGTCTGTGCTAATAATCATCCTTCCCACTTTTAAAAAATCTCAGTTGTATAATAAGCCATAGTCAGAATTTCTGTATTTGTAGTGGTTTTAATTTTTCAATTTGCTGTATATACACACGTAAAAGTTTCCCATGTAAGATTCTTCTTATTAAACATGACATTCCCCTAGTTATCTTATAATTTTAAATTCTATTTCATAATCTCAAGATACTTCAATTTATTCTTTTTTGTAAGTTTCATTTAAATTTGCTTTTAACTTTTAAAAAATGTCAGAGAAAAAAATAATAATTCCCAAACCACCTCAAATGAACATTCAGCAGGTTATTGATAGGCTCGTGGCATAAATTGATTCATTCATTCACCAACTGCTTACTGAGCATTTACTCTATATCAGGAATTTTCTAAGCACATTGGTGCACAAAACAGCCCAAAATGACAACAACAAAGCAACAAAAGTCCTGCTTTGGAAACTTATACAATTTACAGAAAATAGGTGTGATGAATAATTAAATTATACTGCATATGTGAATGTATTAAGTACATGTTAAGAGGAAAAAAGATCAAAGTAGGTTGGGAATGATGGGACGGTCTGGAGGTGAAGGTGAGAAGCGAGATTTACAATTTTAAATAGAGAATTTAGGTAGTCTCATTGAAAGGTAATATGAAATAAAAGACTTGATGGAGATAAAATATTTTGACTGTGTTTATCTAGTGCAAAAATTCTAAAGAGGAGCTCATTTTCTGCAAAATTTACATTTACATTAAAAATGTAATGCAAGAAAAGTAGACTAGGAAGTCCCAAGACACTCTATAGTTAAGGGATGGAGGATATCTGAGATGAGAGGACTGCCAAAGAATTAGGAGCAGAAATCAATTTGTGGAGAGGAAAGCCAAGAAAGTGTGGTACCATGGAAGCCATGGGACAAAAAATAGAGCCAGATGGGACTGAGAACCAGAGGCGCTCAACATGGACCCTTTGGCGACCTTGACAAGACCAGTGTCAGAGAAGTGCTTAAGATCTAGAACATTTCCAATTCCTGTGTGCCCTCGACCCCTCCCATTTATGTTACCCTGCCCCCCAAAATCACCTTCCTGAGTTTTATACTTGGCATTCCCTTCCATTTTTTATAGTTTTATTGCAAACATCTGTTTTCCTAAACAATATACTATTTAGTGCTATTTGTTTTCAGTTTTGTCAAAGGTATCAAAATGTATGTAGGCTTCTGAGACTTCCTCTTTCTACTCAACATTATGTTTCTAAGATTTATCCATGGTGTTGCATATAGCAGAGCTTATTTATGCTGTACATAACAGCAAATGCAATTTTTCTATTTTCCAACCCATGAATATTTCCTCTTATGAAATACTTACACGTTTCCTTGCACAAAAAGAAAATGTCACATTTGTTTGACCTAATATACGGTAAAAGCACAAGAACGCTTACAGGCAAGAGGCAAATGAGGGCTCTCGCCCCACTCAGCTTCCTCAAAGCCTGTGGGGAATCAATGTCCCAATACACTTGTCGCCCATTTGGGGCTGTCTATGTCACAGCTTACTGGGGACGTTCTATTACAGTTAAACCCTGTGTTAGTTTGGAAGCTGCTGCAATGAGATAGAACAACTGGAATGGCTTTTTAAAAAGGGAATTTAATAAGTTATCAATTTACAGTTCTAAGGAAGTGAAAGGGTCCAAATTAAGGCACCAAGAGGTTACCTTCATTCAAGAAGGTCGATAGGTCAGGAACACCTCTGTCAGCTGAGGAGGCACGTGGCTGGCATCTGCTGATTCCTTGCTCCTGGGCTCTGTTGCTTTCAGCCTCTTTCCCTGTGGGGGTTCCTTACTTTCCTTCTCCAGGGCTGGTTTTCATCTCTTGGCTTCCCTTGGCTCTCTCCAGGTTCTGGCTTGCTTAATATCTCATGGTGACATCTGCTGGGCTCCAACCATCTCCAGATATCCATGTTTTTGTTCTCCATGAGTCCACATCTGTGTCAGCTCTGCTTTGTAAAGTTTCTGTTGGCCCTGAGGCTTCTGTTCTTTCTCCAAAATGTTTCCCCTTTTAAAGACTCTAGTAATCTATTCAAGACCCACTTGGAATGGGTAGTGACTTCTCCATCTAATCAAAAGGTCATGGACACAATTGGGTGTGTCACACCTCAGTGCAGAAAATGTAATCAAGTTTCCGACCTACACTACTGAATCAAGATTACAAAAAACAGCTGCTTCCACAAGATTGGATCAGGATTAAAACATGGCTTTTCTGGGGTACATGATACTTTCAAACCGGCACAACCCCCTACCAGCCTGTTGTGTGGTAGGACACATGAATGTTCAAATATACCAGAGGACACTAAATTATTTTCCATAGAGATTATGCCAATTTACACTCCCACCAGCAGTATATATTGTCCAGCTCATCCACATCTTTTCCAACACTTAGTTGGATTCCTATTTTGTTAATCCAGTATGTACCAAATTTGAATCTTTCTAATTGCTAATGAGATTGAAAATCATTTCATATAGTTCAGGTCTCTGTCTCTGTGAAATACTCATTCATACATTTCACACGTTTCTATAGGGTTCTTACATGTGTTTTAGAGCATGTTACAAATGTATTCTCCTGGTTAGAGATATCTGTCTTCACTTTGTTTTTCACTTCAGTGTCTTCTTTTGATGAACAGAACTTTTTCTATACTTAGTGGATATAAATCATTTCTTTTTTTTTTTTTTTTTTTTTTTTTTTTTTTAAAGGAAAGACAGAGAGAAGGAAGGAAGGATGGGAGGAAGAAAGGGAAACATCTTTAAACATTTTCTTGTTTTATTTTTTTGTTTGTTTGTTACATGGGCTGGGGCCAGGAATCGAACCGAGGTCCTCCGGCATAGCAGGCAAGCACTTTGCCCGCTGAGCCACCGCGGCCCGCCACTCCTAAATACTTTTAAAGTGTGTCTTTCAGATACAATTCCTCCATTCATTTTAATTCTGTTTTAGAATAGTGTGACACAGGGACCCAACTTTACTTTTTACATACAGGCAAAGTTTTCCATTCTGTTTATTACTCAGTTCCCCATCACTTCAGCGATGTGCAAACACCTTCTATCGTGCATCGTATTTTTGTCTGTGTGTCCATATGCATGGGGAACTTTTTCTAGGTCATCTATCATTTTCCACTTGTCATTTGTCTATCCTTGTCCAATATCATACTCAATTAATAATAACAATAATGATAGCTTTATAATAACTCTTTAAAGCTGGTAGAGACTTTCCTTTTGCTTTTTTCTTCTTCAGGAGGATTTTATCTACTCCTGCATCTTTCCTCTTCAACATGCATTTTGGAATCACATTTACACACACACACGCACACACACACACACACGCAGTGGGGTAATTGTAATTGCATTGAATCTGTGGATCACTTTGGGAAGAATTAACAGCAGTGTAATTTGGTTCTTTTTAGCTATAAATATGGCATATCTCTTCATTTATTTCAGTTTTATTAAATTTCTTTCTATAAAGGATCATAATTTTCTCTATAAATGATGGTCATATATGAAGTCCTAATTACTGATTATTTCTTTGTTTTTTTCTTTAAATACCATCATGGGAATATTTATATCTTCTAACAGATGGCTATATTTAAAATGTAATTGACTTTTTATATTAACTTTGTATCTAATAATTTATCTATAGATTCTTTTGGAGTTTTTTATGCAAATAATCATATTAACATTAAATTAGATCTTTTTTGCCCTGTTAACAAAGATTGCTTTACAAGCAGTAATGGGGATATTGTTTCTTGTTTCTCTTGTCACTATTTATTTGTTGCAAAAAGTTTGAAAATATATTTTTACAGGATAATGAAGATTTCTTCCATTATTAGTTTACTAGGGATTTTGATCATAAATAGATGTTGCATTTTATGCTGCATTTATTGAAATGATCCTATATTGTTTTCACCCTTAATTTGTCAATCTGCTTGCACTTCTGTGACAGGCCCAGCTTGATAGCTGTATATTGGTTTGCACACACACACATACACACACACATTTACAAATACTTTGTTTCAGATTTCATCTACTTTCATCATTAAATTTACTGACTTTGTCTTTTAATTCCCTTTCTTGTGCTGTCATTTTTTTGGTGTGGTCACAAGTACATATTGGCCTCAGAGCATGAGTTAAAGTTTATGCTTTTTCTATACTATCGAAGATTGTAATTATATTTGTAATCATGTTCCTTGAATATTTGGCAGAATGACCTTGTAAAACTGCTCTTGTATTTCTTACAGAGCATTTTCCTTCAGTTTAAATTTTTTAATAATTATAAGTTTATTTATACTGTCTATTCCTGTGTCAATCTTGAAGTATTTTTCTAGAAATTTTATTATTTGTTTTTGTTTTAATTTATCGGAATAAAGTTGTTTGTAGAATTATCTATCATTTTACTATCCACTGGATCATGCAGTTCCCCTTTTCATACCTAGTTTATTTATACCCTCTTTCTTGTGATTGTGGTTTTTTTTTGATTTATCAATTTTATTGAGACTTGCTTTTTTATTAGTCTTTTCAAGAAGTTACTTACATCCTAATTGGACATCATCACTATAACTCCGTTCTTAGTTTATTGATACTCGGTTGTTTTCTTTAACTCATTTCTTGTATTTTCTCAATTTTTTTTTCATTTTTCTAAGTTCCTAAACTCTAATCTCATTGAATTTCACCTTTATTCTTTTCCAATATAAACATTTAAAGATATAAATCAGTCTTAAATATCATTTTAGTTGTATCCTGCAAGTTTTATATGTAATACTTAATTGTCAGTCAGGTTTATGAATTCTTAATTTCCATTGTGATTTATTTTTGACTTATGGTTATTCATTCATTCATTTTTCATTTTAAAATACAGAGCTTTTTATATTTTTAGTAATTGCTGTACTGTGAAGTTCTTGCATGCTTTATAATTCCTGTTTATTGCTCCACTCCTTTCTGGCACTCTGTCCTTTTTTCTAGTTTCTCCTTTTATTTTTTGATTGAAGTTCCAGGAACTTAGGGCAAAAAAAAAGAACCTTTCTCAAAAGATTTAAAAGAGGTTGACAATTAAGGAGAAGAAAAGATCATCAGGAAAATCTCACAGGCTGACCCTCGCAAGAAGAGTGGTGCCGTTTCAATATTACTTCTTGAGAAGGGAGGAGAAAGCCTTTATGGATGAGTATTTTTTCCCCATGGAAAAGAGAAAGAGTTTTTCAATAAACACCTGAAGAGATGGTTTCCCTTATTGTGTATCTCACAATATTCCTTAGACTTAAAAGAAACATGGCCTATGGTTGACAATTACAATGAGGAGCTATAAAACACACTAGGTATATTAATTTCCTATCGCTGCCACAGCAAATTACTTCAAACTTAGTGACTTTAAAAAAATTTACTTCCTCGCAGCCCTGGAAATCAGAAGTCCAAAATCAAAGTGTCAGAGTGCTGTGTTCCCTCTGAAGCTCTTAGGAGAGAATCTATTACTTGCCTCTTCCAGCTTCTTGGTGGCCCAGACCATGTTTGGATTGTGCTTGCATCCATCCAGAATCTGTCTTGGCAGTCACATTGCCAACTCCTCTTCTGTACTTCTCATTCCCTAACTGCTACAACCCACCGAGTTTCTAAAACTCTCACTTATGGTAGATTGGATGCAATACGGATGGAAGGAGAAGCACTGGCTTATGCACTAGCCCTCATATTGGAAAATAAGGGGAAAATGATTAATAAAGGAATACGACAGTGAGTGGCTTTTGTAACTGCCCTGGAAGCCGTGAAGAAAGAGAATGTCTGGTTCAGGTAAGCCAACTGTCAAACTGGGACATGTTGAGAAAGTTTGAAGTCCTCACGGTGGCATTTAAAAAGAACTTTGCTTCCTGCAATCAGAAGGTAGGCTGTGTTAAAAATAAAACCAAAGCCAGGCTTTGATTATTAGCATAAGGGCAATATAGACAGAAACCACTGAACACACAGCTGTGGAACATATTCTATGTTCAAGTCAGGGCTCTTACAGGAAAGAAATTGAACCAAAACTGGGATGGGTATATATTGGTGGATACATATGAAAACTTTGAATTCCCAGAAGTTCCTGAACTCTCTGTGTTGGCAGAAGTGACCTGTGTCCTCTTGCTAGAGGGAAAACACTTCTAATAGTGTGGAGTTTGCACACAGGCCTCTTCTGGAGCCAATGGCTCCTTAAGATTACTCTTTACCTTCCTTCACTGCTTTTGAATCAGGTCTCACAATAATTGAATGGAGAAGGAAAGTCCCTTCTTTGGGAAGAAATACCTTATTCACCCAAAGATTTGCAGGTCATGTGTAATATTTATGTCGTGGTACATTTATTACATGAGACCCGAAAATTACTGACTATTAAATTTGGGAGAGTCCAGAGAACATTCCCTTCACTAAAGAAAGTGAGAAGTCACCAGCATCACTGAGAAGCTTAGGGATAGCTGTCCTCTATATATCAGGGTTGATGGAAATAGATGCTGTCAAGAAACTGTGATTCTGAGTGTTATGGAGATGTTAGGATTTTGGAATATCAAAAGACAGATGTTGGAGTTACTCATCCGAAGAAAGATAAATGTAGTTATCATAAGACACAGAAAGAATGGCAAGTAGGAAACCTTGTCTGGAATGGGTGGCAATGGATCAGAGATCATGGCATCTCTAGGGGCAACACAGAAGGCAGCAACATTTGACTTACACAACTGACAACAGTCATCTGTTGATGAATGGAAGGTTGGTGTCTATTTTGGCAGTGGAGCCTCCTGATCCCTCATTATCCAAAATGTGAACCAGTCCTCAGAAACAGAAGCAATTAATTAAAGGATGGGCTGGGTTCCCCTGATGAGGACCTGATATGTTTCTTCAACTTTGTATGAGAAGTATTCCCTCAATTTGTCTCAAAGCCACCCACATCCACTTGTGGGCATCGCTGCTGACCGGGAAAAAATGTCAAGATGACCATGCTGGTACAAACAGAGCCTAAAGAGGCCAGAAGATAAGTGGAGTTGTAGGCTGAGCTTTAAATCACAGTGGATCAGATGAATGAGCTCACAGAGCTACCAAGGTTTAGCTGACAGATCCATCACGTAAATTCCTTGGCCTGAGGAGTAAGACCCATTATTGTAGGAGGGGACAAATAGAAGCCACTGAAACTGACCCCCCCCTTTAATAGTCCAGAGAATAATCAGTACTATATACTAAATGGAATTGCAGAAATTAGTTCCATCATCAAAGAGTTAAAGAAAGCAGGTATGATGGTTCCCAACATATAATTGCTCACTTCGTGGATGTACCCCCTGCAAAATCGAGATGAATCATGGCAGGTAATGGTGGACCTCCATAAATTTGACCAAAAGGAATCCCCAGTTCTGCTGCTGTGTCAAATGTGATGAATTTATCAGGACAGAACAACTCAGCCTCCATCATTTCATGTACAACTCTTAATCCAGAAAAAGCATTTTTTTTAAATCCCCATTAACAAAAACAGGCCAAAGCAGTTCATATTCACATGGGATGAATAACACTGTCTTTCCCCAAAGCTATGTTAATTCTCATATTCTCTACCACAATATAACTCAATAGTCTTGATATTATGCAGAAATGTCATTATAGTCGACTGTTGATCACATTGTGCTGCTAATCAATACTGATCAACAGGAAATCAATACTGAATGTTCTGGGAAGACAAAGGTTGGGAGATATACCCTGCAATGACTCAGGGGACTTCCTCATTCAGGAATCACAGGGACTCTAAAACCTGGGGTATGTTGCAATCTCCCCTTTAAGGTAAAGGAGAAATCGTCACATTTTTTACCTCCTGCTACTGAGAAAAAGATTTGTCAATAGCAAAGAGGTTTGAAATAGCAAAATATATCACACTTGGAAATACTGCTGCAAACCATTGTATGAGGGAGAGTCAGAAGGCTGGAGGACCCAGAGCACGTGAGTGGTCAGTAGACGGTTCATGCTATGATACAACCTGCCTGTTCCCTTGTACCAAATGACCCTGGTATTGCTAGAGAGAACTGTACCTGATGAGTCCCAAAAGAGAATTACAGTACAGACTCTAAGGGTTCAAGAGCAAGATCATATCCTCTGTTCAGAGAAATGCCATTTGAATAGTAGTTCCTGACAGACTATAGACTCTGAAAGAGACTGTGTAAACATGGACTCTCAAGTTCCTTTTTGACCAGAGTTACACAGATGAGCAGGGTGTTGTTTTACTCCATGTTATAAGGTCAAGCAAGTGCAATAATAACCCCACGTGCCATGGAAATAGTACATTTAGAATTGCATCCAACGCCGATATAGAAGGTGCAGATGGACCAGTATATTATAACATGCTCCTCTGCTACACAAATCCATCTTCTTCACTTCACAGTTAAGATCTTGTGGGAGAAACCTTGTGTTTGGTTCATAGATAGCTTGACTCAAAATTTTCATGCAAGCCAAAATTGAACTAACATCATATTTTAGCCATGCTCCAGAGGTGAAACTAAACAAGAGTAGTGAGACGAAATTCTCCCAGTAGAGAACTTCACACAATACACATGCTGTTCAAACTGGTATGGAGACCCTGGTTATAACAATAAATGTGAGATTGCAGCAGCTATAGTTTATAAAGGCTTGGTAGCCATGGGCTTTGATATCTACATGCCGTTTGCTTACCTACCTGGAAAGCAATCAAGGCCACAGAAGTGCTGGCTGAGGGTGAAGGGAATTCAGTTTGGATGGCAGTGGAAGGAAATTATGCATATCAATTATCTCCCTGGAACAAGCTGCAGCAGCTTGTTTCACTAAACTTTGTACTTTAAGTGATTTCTAGAGATTATGGTCTTCTATCACCTTCAAGTGTTGGTAATAGAAGGGACTTAGTGTGGGGCACTCTGAAATGGATAATGCCAAAGGAAACCAGGTGACAAAACAAGTTTCAGTTGAAAGCTAAATTGCAGTGTGTCTGTTCTAGTTTGCTAGCTGCCAGGATACAATATACCAGAAATGGAATGGCTTTTAAAAAGAGGAATTTAATGAGTTTCTAGTTTACAGTTCTAAGGCCGAGAAAATGTCCCAGTTAAAGCAAGTCTATAGAAGTGTCCCATCAAAGGCATCCAGGGAAAGATAGCTTGATTCAAGAAGGCCAGTGAAGTTCAGGGTCTCTCTTTCTCAAGTGAGAAGGCACATGGTGCACACAGTCAGGGTTTCTCTCTTATCTGGAAAGGCACATGGTGAATACGGTCAGAGTTCCTTTCTCATCTGGAAGGGCACATGGCAAACATGGCATCATCTGCTTGATTCTCTTGGCTGCCTGTTTCTGAAGCACCCTGGGAGGCAATTTCCTTCTTCATCTCCAAAGGCCACTGGCTGGTATTCTCTGTTTCTCATGGCTATGTCGCTCTGCCTTGCTCTTTCTGAATTTCTTTCTTTCTCCAAAATGTTTCTGGACTCCAGAAACTTACCAAGACCCACCCAAATGGGTGGAGACATGTCATCACCTAATCCAGCTTAACAACCACCCTTGATTCAATCACATCTCCAGGGAGATGGTCTGATGACAGTTTCAAATATACAGTATTGAATAGGGATTATTCTGCCTTTATGAAATGGGATGCTGATTAAAACATGGCTTTTCTAGGGGCATACATCCTTTCAAACCAGCACAGTGTCCAATGAGTCCCATGGGTCCAATGAGTGGTACAAGGATGGACTACTGCAGATACAATGAGGTCATGCCCCATATGTCTTCAGTCCCCTTTTGCATTCACTTAAACCTACAATGAACAGTTGTTGAGATGCTGTTAGTCATTGTCTTTGAGTCTTTCCTCTCTCTGAAGTTTTTGTTATGGGAGATTGTTCAGTCCAAGCACAAGGCAACCCAAAATTGTTGGGCATTTAATGTCCTCAGTGGCTATTCTCAACCCTTGAATGATGGAAGTCAGTAGATAAATACTTTAGCTTCCCAAATTTGAGATTATTTGGATGTCATTCTTGATTCCTCAGAGGTTTTTCAGTTGCCATAGGAGTGACCTCTTTATTTATGTATCCTTTGGTGGTTTTTCTTTCCACCACATCTTCCTTCTTCCCTCCCTTGTTTGTAGTTCCCAAATCCCTGTTTTAATGTTGGTTTTGGGGGAACTCAAAACTAAGATATATATCTTTTTATGTGTGCATTTTCCAGTTATCTGCATTCCCAAATATCCTGGCTTTGCCCAACAATGTCTATAAAATGGCAGTCACATTACAAAGAACTTACCATGGTCCACAATCAGTTGGACCTTTGGAACAATGGAATGGACTGTTGAAGAAAGTAAGGGCTGGCTGAATGTGTAGGGTTTTAATGATACATAACAAATAACCACAAATTTAGTGGATTAAAACACACCCATTTATTTCCCTCACAATTTCCACGGATCAGGAATCAAGATTTTTTGGATCCTCTATCTCCCAATAACAAATATTTCCTTCATCAGACTGAAATCATGGTTTCATTCAGGGCTATGAACTCATCTGAGTCTCAGGTTCCACTTCTAAGCTTACCGGTTGTTGGCAGAATTCAGTTTCTGTGGTTGTAAGTCCAAGGCCCTTAGCTGTCAGCTGGGAGTCACTCTCAGTTCCTAAAGGGCTACACTCAGGTCCTCTGCCATGGCCATCCCACAAGAAGGCCCTTTTCTTCTTCAAACCCAGCAGGACACTCTCTCTAATCAGGGGAGTGACACCCATCAGATTCACAGACCCCCAAGCAGAGGAGATTAAACAGTTGTGAACACCTTGGGTAGAAATCCTGGAGACCCTCTTAGAATTCTGCCTATCCCACTGAGGCACAACACCTTGGAAGGTAGAAGTTCAGTGCCTCAAAGAATAGTGTGTATTTTGAACCAGAGACATTTTATGGTGTCATCTCTCCTAAAACTAAATATATCGATTCAAAATAAGAGATGAAGCTAGAGACACATCATTCTTGATTATCCTTGAGGGCCCACTCTTAAAGCTTTTGTTCCCCTCAACTCTAGCATCACTTGGTCTGAAGAGTCAATAATTAAAGAGAATTTTCTCACTAAATTTGAAAAGTGAAAGTGACACCTGGTCATTTCATAATCCCAATGCTACTAGAAGAGCAGCCAAAATGAGGGTGATTGACTTTGATTACTATAGGGAAATAAGTTGCTTGGAGCTTTTGATTAGAATATGGAAGATCATCTAGGACAAGATTATTTATACATTTGTGCTTACATATACATTTGAAAAGTGTTTACTTCCAAACACTTTTAAGTTGATAACTAAATAGTTTTCCATAATGTTAATTACTTGCAAAAATGTAATTTCTGGCACACTTGTGTTTTGTTTACATGCTTTAAACATAGTTTCACAAAAGGTGGAACTGTTGATTTAGCTGGATGGATGGATGGATGAATTAGTGGGCATATGGATAGACAGACAGACAGATAGAAAGTGAGATATGCACTAATAGATATGGGTAAGCATGGTTCTTTGACTTGAGTTTAGCATCTGAATGAAATAAGGTCCTGTCCCCTTCAATAGCCTGTTACTTATCACTCTTTGTTTTGCTGTTTTAAGTCTTTTCTCAAAAATAAACATTTAAGAACTGTCTCTTTGTTAGGGATGGGAAGTAGGTTTTTTTACCAATGGCTATAGAAAGTAGGAAGATTTAGAATGGATAAGGGTCATGTCTGCATTTTGTAAAGTAAGATAAAGACAACTTTAGAAGGGGGTATGGGTGAAAAAAGAACACTCAAATTTTCAGGGATCTTCACAGGTATTAGAGAGACACATGCAGGAAGAACATGGTTTCAATATAAGAATAATAGCATTAAAATACTCCTAAAATAGAGAACCAGAAGAAATTAATCTTCTGGTACCTGGGCTTGGAGTTAGGAGGTAATGTTAGAGTATCAGATTCATTAGTTACCAGGTATTTGATGTTGATCAAAGAACATAATATTCCTGAGCTTCATGTTTTCATCAATAAAATGGGGATAATGATAGTCAATGTACAGAGCTCTGGGGATGAGTAAAAAAAACAATTGATATGAAAATTTTATAAAAATTAAAATATATGCTAATGTTAGAAATGAAATCTCTATCTTTAGACATGCAGGAAAATAATTATCTGTTTTAAAAATTACCATAGTTTGTAGAGGGTAAAGCTCGATGTTCTCATTTTTAATCAACCCAGGATTTCTAGAAAGACAGCCATGCTCCAGCACTATTAGTACCAAATCTGCTCTTCAAATGTCATTGTTTTATTATAAGCCTGTCTATCAACCTGGCATCACACTTCTATAATCATTTAATACACATCAAATGCCTGCTATAGCCAAGAGGTCACATATTCAACAAAGAGATAAAAACACACAGTGAACTGGGCATGAAACAGAAAATAACCTATTTGAACAAAGAAACAATAATATTTGAACTTTATCTGGAAATGATTTCTTGTCTAGAGATTCTTTTGCTTCAAATAAAATGCAGCTGTATTTTATGTTTCCTTTTACTGGACATTCTGCACTGGTACACAGATATGCCAAAGAATAGAAGTGATTGAGAAAAAAATACGCCTAAACCAAAAACAAAACAACAACAAAAAAGCTTGATTGATTTTCCCTTTTTAGTAGCATAAAAAGGTACATCATTTGCCCTGGAGAGATTCTTCCTTGCTTCCTGATTAAAGGCAATCAGAACATTTTGGCTAGCAATCTTCCCTAATTTAAAAGCTATCATACCTAATGTTAACTGCTAATAACTACCAATATTACATATCATGAAAATGAAGGTCAAATGCTGTAGTTTGAGCATTAAATGAGGTTCAGCTTTTAGCAGGACAAACATGTTTATCTTCAAAAAAATTTACTCCAAAAATGTACTCCAGAACTGTAATTCCCACATCTAAGTGAAGAATATTTAGGTAATGCAGTGCTACACAATGCATTTGTGACATGAAGCATGCATGCTGCATTTTCTTTTATAGTGTCCAGATTAAAGACACTCATCCTGTCATCTTTGGGTTTCTTTGCCTGCAACTCATTATTCCGTGACTTAGTACATCACATTCTACCATTATAAAGCCAATCATCTAAGAATCACTTTCTCCTTCATCCCCCAAAGTTTAACAAAGAATTCTCAAAAAGAGGTGAAAATTTTTACCAATGATACAATTATTTAATGCTAATATTTTGCAAGGACTTCATGATCAACGAAGCAGCCTAGTTTTTCTGTTAAGAAGACCCACTCCAGAAAACTGCACCGATGAGGCCTTAGGAGAACCACAAGTGGTTTTTAAAATTATTAACACTCAGTCTTTTGGGATATCCAATGGTTTTAATGTCTTCATCAATCTTATGTGAATTTTAGAAAGACTGCTGACCCTGCTCCCAAAATATTTCTCCCCAAATCCATTTGGTATTTGTAATTCTATCCTTACTGATAATGATAGATAATGTATTTGTGTACAGTGTCTATGAATGTCCCAGATTAGAATGTAAATAGAACACAAGGACATTATAGTAAGTCATCCTTTCATACCTACTTAAAAGCTACTTATTAGTTTAGCAGTAGGGTTTGGGAAATGGCACATCCCAATTTAGTGGAAGAAGCAAATGGGCCAGGACCTAAATGAAAGGGCTTATTCAAGGGGGCATAGTACTGGGAAGTTAGTGACCAAAGGACTTGGACAATTAGACGCATGAACATTTCCAGAGCAGAAGAGGGAACCAGAAAACCCACAACCTCCCACTTGTGCTCCAGATTACCCTTGTGTCTAGTAGTCCACCACCTCTACTGTCTTCTTCTTGGTAACTCACATTATCATAGAATATTGATTCTGAATTGGACTTTAGCGATTGTGTAACCAAATACTCCTACTACGGGAGAGCTGTAAAACACTGCCTTCAACAGTTGTAAGAATGTGAACTTACCTCTATTGCGGGGAGGAGGGAAAGATATTTGATGTGTCCATCCAGGGACCCATTTGTCCCTATGCACACAAGATTCACAGAAGGATCTTTTGCTGATATAGGTCTCCTTTTTCATAAATCAGCAAAAATCACACAAAGGATAAGGCTGCAAGCCCAGGCTTCCAAAGTGTGAGGCATGTGCTGTTTTGGAGAAGCACACTACCAGGTGTGGATTCCCATCATTCCCAAACAGACTTCGTTCTTCCTGCAAAATCAAACATAGATAGAAATGGGGAAATGTGAAATCTGCCAAATGACTTCTACATTTGCGGTGGTGCTTATCTCAGACCTAGCTTGATAGAAATTACCTGTCTTCCTAGCTATTTCCAAACTTCATGGTGTGTTTTAGATTGAAAACATTCTTATTCTTAGTTAAGTCAGAATAAGCTTGGAAATGCCTAATACCACCTGCCATTAAGTTGGTATGATAAGGGAAAACCTAGGCTTAATCATTGTAGTATGAAGCTAAAATGCTCTAATAACCTCATTTCTTTGCAATGCAGTTACTACTCTTTTTAAAAAAGGGCATTACCCTCATGAAAAATAGAATTACATAGCCAGAATAAACCACCAGAAGGCCCTCAATTTAATCTCCAAATCAATAAAGTTCATCCAAGATGGGATTATCACCTATCGCCCATGTCCTTTTCTAAAAATGAGCCTCATGGAATGAGATTCAAAGAAGCTCTTTTATGTGACAGCACTTTTAAAAGTACTAAAGCATTATACAGACATAAGGAATTATCACTCATCATATTAAGGATAAAAAGCTCTTAAAATCTCTATCAGGAAATAGAATGCAATGTTTCACCTTTTCTTCTAGCACTTCTTTCTCAAGCCCCAAGTCTCTGCTCATTCTACTTAATTCATTTTCCCTTATGTCTGCTTATACAAACAGAAATGGACAACAGAATCATAGGACGTTAGGTATGAAAAATGCAGCACCTAATTAGTCCTCTCTGATTTCATCAATGATTCTAAATACAGCTGGGGACATAAACAAAAATGCCTCTAAGGGCTGGACAAGTCACATAAATAAGGAAATCAGTTGAGTTAGAAAAGTTCCTTGGCTCTTAGAAAACCAATAGCACAAGTAAGATGATAAATAGCAGCGAGCTGCAGACTGTGTGGAGGAAGGCAATGGAGGAGGGAAGACGGTGGAAACTTGGAGAGCACGGGGCTGTGTGGAGGTGGCAGGTCTACAACTGTGGCTGTGTGGGAATGCTCCTCGCCCATGGCCAGCAGAACCAGCAACCATCAGCAGGCTTATCCCAGCCTGCAGTCCGCTGGGTTATGGCCCCTAGCTTCAGTCACATGATGATTTCTAATCCTCTCTGCTTTTTGGTATGTCACATTGATGCCTTATGAAATGAATCCAGTTCTCTGCCTTTATAATATGACCAACCAGCATATGTACTTTGATATTGTTCTCTTACAGAAATTTGAATGTGACCTCAGTTCACCCGCACACTCCTCTAACCTTTCAAAGGTCTGATATTAAGAGGATACTGCTTGGGTGTCTGGGATTAAGGATACAGTTTGCAACAATCTGAGATTTTTCACAAGGGAAGGTCAGATTTTAAATCACCTGTCAGATCTTCTTTTCCTAGGCAGACTATACCAGTTTGGTTTTTCTTTTCCTACTTGTTGTTTTAACATATTTATGGTGTTTGTATCTCCTGTGAATCCTCGTAAAAACTTCTTACATTTGTTAAGAACCATACTGAGAGGATGCCAGACTATTGATGACTCAACAGAATCACTACCAAGCACCTTGTCCTCCTGGAAAGAAAAGATATGCTTGCTTGAATCAAACATTGATCAAAAAAAAAAAAAAAGAGCAAACATGAACAGTACATCATTAGCCTCAGCACACTGGATTAAGGTAGAATTTTGTCTATTAGATGGACTTTGAAGATTTGTTCCCTACTGCAAAGGAGCTCCCACTCTCAGAAAATACATTTGAAGGAAAAACACACTCTCTGCATAAAAATGAAAGCAGTGCTGTAATAGTAAAGGGAAAACACAATAAGAGTCACGAAGCAGCTCAGCAAAGCCATTACAATGCTTATTGCCATTTGAAGACACAATGATTGAAGTTATTGTCTTAATGTGAGATTACTAAATAATGTATCCCATAAAAGAAAGACATCGTATTGGCCATAAAATGTGCATAACTGCAACAGACTTCATACTTATTTAATGACACTTTAGAATCAGATGGTAATTAAAATGAAACAGGAATTTTTTAAAGGCAAGAGAAATTCAAACACACCAGCAGATAAATTGAAATATTCTCTTTGTTTGGCAAGCACGTAAAGAAGTAAGTTTCACACATTTTTTTTCCTTTTTTTTGGCCCACTGGGAACAGCGAAATTTTGACTTCTCAGTATTTCCACTTCTAATTGCCAGGAGGGTTCATTATCAGCTGTCGAAAGTGCAATGCATCAACCTTGCAAAGCTGAGTTACAAAAGACGTTCACACATCTGATGGGCTGCTGTGCTAAATACATCTTAATTTGTGCTACATCTGCTGTTTTCTAATTTGTTTATCATACTGTGAATGCTGCAGACTTTGTTAAAGCAGCTCTTTGATTTTTTTCCTTTAAAAATGCATCAATTCTTCATAAAGAAAAATGGCTTTGTTCCATCATTGTTCCCCCATGTCTTGGAATGCCATAAACTAAATTCTGGTATGCTCTATATGGATGAAAATCCCTGTGCATTTGAATACGTGTACATTTTAGAATAAATGCACATACATTTGCATGTGCATCAAGCTAAATATTCCATTTAATCACATAAAACTAAACAAACTTTCTTTAGCCTCTATTGAAAGCACAAAATGACAAACATTCTAATCTCACACTCTGGCATGACGAACAGTGCTTCAAGCTGATGGGGTCTGGTTTTTGTTCCCCTTGCAGGATAAAAGAAATTGAGCAAGCCCGGTGCTTTCAGTTCAGATGCAGCTAAGTAGCCGTTCAAGTGATAAGCAGGCACATGCAATTCAGCCCAGAATAAACTGGTATCAACATTAGGAAAGTTTAAACTTAAATTGAGGGAAAAAAATAAATGCCATCTCCTGAGGCCCATGCCTCCCCCTATCTTTTCACAAACAGCTTTCAAGTGTGGGCAGAGCTGACTTCTTGAGGATGCGGCCTGTGCAGTCACACAAAGCCTCTCATTTAAAAGGTTGGGTCCTAGCTTAAAGCTCTGCTGTTACTATTTAACAATTCTTAAAAATTTATGAACAAGGGGACCTGCATTTTCATTTTGCACTGGACCCTACAAATTATGTGGCCAGTCTTGGGAGCAGGAAGCATTTGAGAGACATTGTCTCTTAAGAGACAGTTGTCAAGTTTGTTCTGTAATATTTTAAGCTGCGAGTCCTTTTATCGTTTAGATCACAAAAATTTAACCCTTTGAACAACAAAGAGAAAAGGAGAGATAGAAGAAAAGAAGGTAGGAAAAGCAAATGGGGAAGGAAAACCACAAGATATTTACTTTGTATTCATAGAATTTTCTAGGGCTGAACGAAGGCAGCCATTTCTGGGTGATAGTTATTATTTCTGAGCACAGAGCTGCTTTGAATGAAACTGATTACAAAGAATCTGCCTTTTGTCATAGATTTTACGAGCACTAGTCAAAGTGGCACTCAAAGAAAGTCTATAATCTCAAAAACAAAAAAAGCTACTATGATTCTATTTTTAGACAATTTTCCACTAAATCCTGCCTTTATACACACACACAATTTTAAGAAAATCTAAATCAAAAGCTCTTTTCCTCCTGCAGGCCACTTATTTGGGATAAGGCAGCGAACCGAGCATGCAAGAGACGCCTGCACAAAGCCTGGCCTCCTTTGTGTCTGCAGCCACCGGGCGGGGATGAGGGAAGCTGGGATGCGGGAAGCCGGGACGCCGGGATGCGGGGACCCCGAAACACAGGTCTACATCTGGTTTCTGCAGGCTGTGCCCCTCTCCGAGAGGGAGACGCGGGCCTCGTTTATATAATGCCAGTCAGTCTTCCGGGTTAAGTCTTCCCAAGAATATGCAGAAGCGATTACCAAGGCAGGCGCTATGAGTGGTGGAGTCACGGGCAAATCAGGGCTTCCGCAGAGGAGTCTGTCGAATCAATAAGGCGCACTGTTCCACCAGGGCTGAGAAAAACACCTCATAAAGTAACAGCATTTGTAAAGGTTAATCAATTCAGCTAATTGTAAATGCTCTCAATGGCCAGTCCCTAAGCAGTCCCTTCTCTTTGTAGCTAGTAATTCACTGTGGGATGCAGCAGCTCTAAAGCAGGAAGCGGAGAAAGAGAGGGAAGCAGTCAAATTTCTCATTACTTTCTCCACATTGTGCTCTGTCGGTGTCTGTAAATGTCAGTATATTTACCACGGGGAGATAGTCTTTTTTCCCCTAGCCCTGCATTGCCTCCTTCATTATATACAAAACAGAGTCAAGAGCCTAATTATCTCGGACCAAGCAGATGGAATGGAAATCTGGGTATTGATCTTTGGGGCCATATCTTAAGGCAATGCACATGACTAATAAGATGGGAAGTTAAGGAGATGGTCTTTCATTGACAACCGCAAGAAAAAGACATCTTAGTCACTGCACAGAATTGATTCAGGAAAAATAAAGAGACTCCTGTCTTTCCTTCCACACTCCCACCATTTCCCCATTAAGAACAAAATCTTTGTGGAGGTTTCTTTTTTATTTTAAATGAGTGTCTGTAGAGACTTGAGAAGTAGAAACAAATTGTGTCAGGCAGGAAAACACTGAGGTAATTCTAGCCTGAAATTATAAACAGACTCTGGCAGTGAAAGCAAACCAACAACTTTAATTGAACTAGTACAATCTAAAACATGACATAATTACTTTGAAAAATCAAAAATTAACATGAGCTATCTTACTCACTCAGAGAGAAAAACTGGCGGAAAAAAAACTCTGCAACAATAAACCATCAATATTAGAATCTGTTTGTGCCTGTGTATGTCTGTCTTTCTCTCTCTTGATTTTCTAAGGTATATTCTTCAGGCTTATCAATATCCTTTCCAATAATTTCAAGAAAATTTTCCTGACTTCTTAAAGATGCTGAGAATGATATGGTCCTGCAAATCCAAGTTTTTCATCTTGAAGGAACTGAAATATGTTAGAGTTTCAGGAATGAAGACTTCAGTAAACCCTGAAAAGTAAACAAAACAAGCACCCCACAACCATATTATCTCGTTTCATTTACTGATTGTTCCTGGACATTTGGTAAGTTCATCCGCACATATATTCATTCCGAAACCCACAACCTTTTATACATAATATAATTTTCTTTCTAGAGGATAAAATTTTATATCTGCTTTATAATTTCTTGAAGGTATACTGGAGTATTGCTCAACTCGCTTCTAAATTAAAGCACTTATTAAAAAAACTTTGAAGTACTCTCACAATTTTAAATCACTGTGCACATAGCAATTTAAAATTATGGGAGCAGTTTTATAAGCACTTGAATTTGGAGGTGATCAGAGACCTGAAAATGTGCACTATAGAGTAATTTAAAATTATTAGAGTGCTTCACATTTTTTATAAGCTCTTCAACTTAGAAGTGAACAGGTTCTAATATCTGAGCTTCTGCAGTGCGAGGTGAAGTACTTCTTAGACTGAGAAGATTCACTCTATTAAATCAAACTACTTTAATAATTTTAAAGTGATGTACAATGAGCATGTTCAGATCACCAAATTCACTTGGAAATTAAAAATATTTTTCACTTCCCACCTCTGAAGACACCTATGGGATAAAAGCAATTTACCTTTTTGATTTTAGACATCAAACTGCCCTCTCTTTTAAGAGTAGTTTTCCCTTGGTAAATTTCAACACCAAAATAGACACATTAAAAACTTTTGTTCTGGGCGGGCCGCGGTGGCTCAGCGGGCAAAGTGCTTGCCTGCCATGCCGGAGGACCTCGGTTCGATTCCCGGCCCCAGCCCATGTAAAAAACAAACAAACAAACAAAATACAATAAAACAAGAAAATGTTTAAAGATGTTTCCCTTTCTTCCATCCTTCCTTCCTTCTCTCTGTCTTTCCTTCCCTTCTTTCCTTCCTTTCCTCCCTCTCTCTTTAAAAAAAAAAAAAAAAAAACTTTTGTTCTAGGAGCTTCTAAAATGGAGGTATGGGGAAAGAGGAACAGAATCTATTTCTCTCCCCAAAGCAGCAAGTGGCCAAACAGAAACTCTCTGGATCATCTGTCTTAGGGATCCAGAGACCAGGGAAGTTCAGTACAATATCCACCCACAGACGTGTAAGACAAAGAGACTGAGAAACCATGCTCAGAGTATTTCTGTCCATGGCTCCTGCTGCCCAGCACATACCCTCAAGGGGCATGCATGGGTGGGAAGTCCAATCCTCACCTAGGGGGATGGCTATGGACTGAGATGGCCATGGGAGTCCTCTCTGAAGTACAGAGGAGGACACAGCCCCAAAAATGAGCCATATATTGTCCAGCAATTAGAAATCAGGACCCCACAATCTCAGCCCGTCCTGACCAGACAACACCAGGCATCACTGTTTCAATCACCTTAGAGACAGAACTGGTATGGAGCCAAAACAGCCTGCTTTCAAACGGCTTAGGAGAATAGGTGGCCAAAGAGATGCATCTGCTGAGAGGCTGGAAAGTGCGGTTTGGTAATGTAGAAGGAAAACAAAAATAAGGCTTTTTGTAGTCTTTTCTAATTCTCCCTCGGGGCCCTTTGGAGCTGGTCCATGCCTTCTGCATGGCTACTTTGCCCTGTTTTCAATGGAAAATACTGATGAACCAACTATCAAAAAAGAGCCTTACTACAAGCCCAATCAACAACAAAATCCTAGACAAGAGAGAGAAACTGACTTTCCGAATAAATCCAGCAAGACAACTGGAAGCCTAGATATCAGCAAAAAATCTTGACATATTAAAATGTGGGAATACATGGCCCAGTCAAAGGAATTTAAAATTTAAAAATTGTAAGAGATACAGAATTTGGAAGACCTAACTAAAAAGTTCGAGAAATCTAAAACATTTTAAAAGGATATGACTAAAAAGAAAAAAGATATTAAGAAGATACTAGGTAAACACAGAGAAAAATTTGAAAGCATACAAAGAAAAATAGCAGATCTTATAGAAATGAAAAATGCAATAGATGAAATTAAAAATGCGCTAGAGACACACAAAAGCAGATTTGAAGAGGCAGAAGAAAGGATCAGCAAGCTGGAAGACAGAGCATCCAAGTGCAACAGACAAAAGAGAAGATGGAGAAAATAATGGAGCAATTTGAAAGGGTCTTAGGGAAATAATGGACAACATGAAGTACACAATTATATGCATCAAGAGTGTCCCAAAAGAAGAAAAGGGAAAAGGGACAGAAAGAGTATTTGAGTAAATAATGGCCCCAAATTTCCCAACTCTTATTAAAGATATAAATATGCAAAACCAAGAAGCTCAACATGTTTCAAAACAATAAATTCAAACAGGTCTACTCCAAGACACATATTAACCAGACCATGAAATGCCAAAGAGGAAGAGAGAATTCTGAAAGTAGCAAGAGAAAAGTGATTCAATTATGAAAGGGAAGTAAACAAAGACTAAGTGTCAATTTCTCATCAGACAGCATGGAGGCAAGAAGGCACTAGTAGAATATATTTAAATTACTGAAATAGAAATATCTATACAATTAATCATGGTGCCCCAAAGTACATGAGGCAAGCAACGGCAAATCTGAAAGCAGTAACAGACATCTCTATAATAATAGGGGAGACTTTAACACATCACTCTCCTCAATAGATAGAATATCTAAATAGAGTAGCAACAAGGAAGCTGAGAACCTAAATAATACGATAGGTGAACTAGACCTGACAGAAATGTATGGAACATTATACCCCAAAACAGCAAGATATATATTCTTCTCAATAGCTCATGGGACAAGCTCCAGAATAGACAACATGCTGGGACACAAAACAGGTCTTAATAAGTTTTAAAAGACTGAAATTTTACAAAGCACTTTCTCTGATCATAACTGAATGAAGATGGAAGTCAATAACAGCCAGAGACCAGAAAAGTCACAAATTCATGGAAGTTAAACAACATGCTCTTAAGAAGTCAGAGAAGAGGCTGCAAGAGAAATCAGTAAATATCTCAAGATGAATGAAAATGAGAACACAGCATATCAAAACTTGTGGGATGCAGTGAAAACAGGGCTGAGAGAAATTTATAGCCCTAAACAACCTACATTAAAAAAGAAAAAAGAGCAAGAATCAAGATGTAACTGAACACCTGGGGAAACTAGAGAAAGAACAGCAAACTAATCCCTAAGTAAGCAGAAGGAAAGAAATAACAAAGATTACAGCAGAAATAAATGATGCTGAGAACAACACCAAAAACAAAACAATAGAAAAGATCAATAAAACCAAAAGTTGGTTCCTTGAAAAGATTGAATAAATATATTTGACAAACCCTTAGCACCACTGACAATGACAAAAAGAGAGAAGAGGCAAACAAATAAAATAAAAAATGAGAGTGTGGTCACTACCACTGACCCCATAGTAATAAAAAATGATCATAAGAGGATATTACGAATAACTGTATGCCAACATATTAAACAATATAGATAAAAAAGAAAATTTTCTATAAAGACATGAGAAATCTACACTGACTTGAGAAGAAATAGAAGATGTCAACAAAACAACCACAAGTAAAGAAATTGAAGCAGTCATCAAAAACCTCCTAACAAAGAAGAGCTGAGGACCAGATGGCTTCACAGATGAATTCTACCAAGCATTACAAGAAGAATTTACACTAATCCTGCTCAAACTTTTCCAAAACATTGAAAGAGAGGGAACACTACATAACTCACTCTATGAAGCCAACAACACCATAATTCCAAAGCCTGACAAAAGTAATAAAAGAAAAAAAATTACAGACTAATTCTCTAATGAATATAGATGCAAAATCCTCAACAAAATACTTGCAGATCAAATTAAATGGCTCACTAAAAGAATTATACACCATGATCAAGTGGTTTTTATTCCAACTAGACAAGGGTGGTTCCAGGTTAAAAAAAAAAACTAATATAATAAACCACATTAATAAATCAAAGGAGAAAAAATACATGATCATCTTGATCGATGCAGAAAAGGCATTTGACAAAATCCAGCATCCTTTCTTGATTAAAAACACTTCTAAAAGTAGGAGTTGAAGGAAACTTCCTCAATATGATGAAAGGCAAACATGAAAAACCCACAGCTCACATTGTACTCAACAATGAAAGACTAAGAACATTCCTTCTAAGATCATGAACAAGACAATGATGGCCACTGACACCACTGTTATTCAGTAATTGTGCTAGAAGTTCTAGCTAGAGCAATAACACAAGAAAAAGAAATAAAACACTTTCAAACAGGAATGGAAGAAGTAAAAACTCACTATTTGCAGGCATGAACCTATATTTAGAAAGTCCCCCAAAAATCCATGATAAATTTACTAGAGCTAATAAATAAGTTCAGCAAAGTGGCAGGATATGAGAGCAACACATAAAAATCGGTAGTGTTTCAATTCACTAGAGTGCTGGTTTGAAAAGATTATGTGCCCTAGAAAAGCCATGTTTTAATCCTGATCCAATCTTTTGGGAGCAACAGTTTCTTTTAATCCCTATACAATAATGTAGGTTGGAATCTTTTGATTAGATTATCTCCATGGAGATGTGACTTGCCCAATTGTGGGTATTAACTTTAGATTAAAGGAAGATATGTCTCCACCCGTTCCAGGTAAATCGTGATTAGTTTACTGGAATCCTTTAAAAGAGGAAGTGTTTTGGAGAGAGAGAGTGATGAGAGTCACAAGAAAGTCATGAGAACCATGGAGCTCAGGCAGCTAGAGACCTTTGGAGATGAAGAAGGAAAATGTCCCTGGGGGGGCTTCATGAAGTGAGAAGCCTGAAAAGGCTAGCAGACATTGCCATGTTCACTATGTACCTTTCTAGTTGAGAGAGAAACCCTGAATGTCATCAGAGTTCATGGAACAAAATACTTTCCCTGGATGCCTTAGATTGGACATTTCTATATCCTTGCTTTAATTGGGACATTTTCATGGTCTTAGAAATGTAAACTTTTTAAAAAGCTGTGTCATTTCTGGTATATTGCATTCTGACAGCTATCAAACTAGAACAACTAGTGACCTATCCAGGGAGGAAATCAAGAAAAAATCCATTTTCAATAGCAACTAAAAGAATCAAATGTCTAGGAATAAATCTAACAAAAGCTATAAATGACTTGTACATAGCAAAGTACAAGACACCATTAAAAGAAATCAGAGAAGACCTACCTACATAAATGGAAGGACATTCTGTGTTCATGGATAGGAAGGTTATATGCCACTAAAATGACAATTTGACACAAACTGATATATAGGTTTAATGTAATACTAAGCAAAATTCCAACAGCTTGCTTTGCGCACATGGAAAAGCTAATTATCAAATTTATTTGGATGGCTAAGGGGCTTGGAATAGCCAAAAACATCTTGAAAAAGAAGAATGAAGTTGGAGAACTCATGCTTTCTGACATTAGAGGACATTATAAAGCTTCAGTGGTCAAAACAGTATGGTACTGGCATAAAGATAGACATATATTGATCAATGGAATCAAATTGAGAGTTCAGAAATAAACCTTCATATCTAAGATCCATAGATTTTTGACAAAGCTGCTAAGACCACTCAACTGGGACAATACAATAAATGGTACTGGAGAGCTGGACCCATATCCCACATCCTATACAAAAAATAACTTAAAATGGATCAAATACCTAAGTATTAGAGTCAGTACCATAAAATTCCTAGAAGAAAGTGAAGGGATGAATCATCTTCAATATCTAGTGATAGCAGGTGGTTTCCTAGACCGTACACCCAAAGTACAAGCAAAGAAAGAAAAAACAGATAAATGGGAACTCCTCAAGATTGAGCATTTCTGTGGTTCCAAGGACTGGAAGCACTCACACCTACTAGAATGGCCACTATTAAACAGGATGCTACAAGTGTTGGAGAGGACGTGGAAAAATTGGAGCACTGATTCACTGCTGGTGGGAATGCAAAATGGGACAACTGCTGTGAAAGATGGTCCTGTGATTCCTCAGAAAGTTAAGTATAGAGTTGCCTTACAACACAACAATCCCACTAATTAGTATATATCTAGAAGAACTGAAAGCAGAGACATGAACAGACATTTGCACACCAATGTTCATAGCAGCATTATTCACAATTGCCAAAAGATGGAAACAACCCAAGTGCCCATCAAGTGATGAATGGATAAACAAAATGTGATATATGCATACAATGAAATATTAGTTAGCAGCAAGAAGGAATGAAGTCATGAAGCACACAGCAAAAGGATAAACCTGGAGGACATTATATTGAGAGAAATAAGTCAGACACAAGATACAAATATTGTATAATCTCACTAATATGGGCTAATTAAAGTTTGTAAACTCATTGACATAAAATTTAGAATATCAGTTACCAGGAGACAGAATGAGGGTAGAAAATGGGGAGCAGATGCTAATGTGTGTAGAATTTTTAACTAGCTTTCATTTAAATGTTTAGAAATGGATAGAAGTGATGGTAACACATTATGGTGAGTGTAATTAACAGCACTGAATTATGTATGTAGTTGTTGATGAGAGGAGGAGTTTAGAATCATGTATGCCACTAAAAAGAGAGCTAGAGGTTAAAACATGAGACTGTATAGCACGATGAACTCTGTGGTGGACAATGTCTGTGATTAATTGTACAAATATAAAAATGCTCTTTCATGAACTAGAGCAAATGTGAGTCACTACTACAAGGAGTTAATAATAGAGGGTATATGGGGAAAATGCATCTATTGCAAACTATGGACTACAGTTAAGAACAGTATTTTAATATTCTTTCATTAACAGTAGCAAACATACCACACCAATGCTAGGGGTCAATAATAGGGATGGGAGGGTAAGTGGTACAGGATTTTTTTTTATTGAGTAATGAAAATGTTCTAAAATTTATTGTGGCAATGAATGCACAATTATGTGATGATACTATGAGCCATTGATTGTATACTTTAGCTGGATTGTATGGTGTGTGGATATATCTCAATAAAATTGCATAACAATTTTTCTTTTCACTTAAGAAATGAAAAACACCACACTATGAAAGTTCAAAAACCTGATTATATTAAAAAATATTCACATTTTAAAGCAGTGTTGTTTAGTATATCATGAATATGGATTGTTTTAGTCTACTAATGCTGCCAGAATAAAATATACCAGAGATTGACTGGCTTTTATAGAGAGAATTTATTTAGTAACAAATTTGCTAATTTGGGAAGGCATACAGCAATGTCTGCTGGGCTTCTTTCTAGTCTTCTGGGTTCAAATGCTTTTCCCAGGGCGTTTTCTTCCTGCATCTCCAAACATCTGGGTCTGAGCCAGCCTGAGCCACATTGTACTGGGCTCCCTGGAGCTATGCAGAGCTGTTTCTCTCACTTCTGACTTCTCCTTTTAAGCCTCATTCGTTGTGGAAGGCACTCCCCGTAGCAGACTGCAGATATAATCAGCCATAGATGAAATTCATGTGCTGATGATTTAGGTCCACAGCCACAGAACAACTGGGCACCATCACCTGGCCAAGTTGACACCTAAACCTGACTACTACAGGGATATGACACTTTTATACCAAAAACAATCATCACAACTTAATATTTCAAGAGAGTTTTTAAACTCAAGTAGTTGATTTTATTATGGGCGTGTAACATCTTATCCACTGAAACATATGTGATTTCTTCACAATCAGGCTGCTTTCTTGATACCTAAGAAAAAAGACCCAGCATACTGAGGAACACTGCGGACCTGAATGAAAACATGTGGTTCCAATAACAGGCTCTCCAATGTGAGTTCAAAGAAAGTACAATATGATGAAAGCATGGCATCAACTACACTTACTGTACATTTGGCAAATGTGGCTCTCAGATCATTTAAATCAGTTTATATGACTGTTTTGTTCTTGTGGAATCTTACATTTTCTATGTAAAAATTCTGATCTGGATTTATTATTTTGTTAATAAATGACATTATTAATCTGTTAAAGTGGTTCTAATCACTTCATAGTAGAATGATTCAATTTATGATGTGTTCAAATGTAGTTATTAAGAGGTTGCTGATATTTGCATCAGTACTGGGTGATTTAGAAAATTACTGTGAGCATTTTCTTACCCCACTTAAAAGTAACGACAACTCATATAAACAGGAAAACATCTATGAAACCATTCTGAAAGTCATGCAAATCGGTTTCGATTTGCTATCAAGAGTTGAAAGTTGCCTTCTCTCTTTCCCTCTCTCTCTCCTTCTCTCCCCTCCTCACAATCTCTGAGTCAAAGGTCATGTTCATCTGAACTCTACCTAGAGTCAAACTGGACCTAACTGAAAGTAATCACTTAATACCCTCTTGTTCTTTGATGATACTTTGAATTTTATCCTATAGGAGAATTGATTCTCACTAATGTGCTTATAATTCACAATTGAACTGGTGTGGTTTATAAAAGCGATATGCCACCAGTGGGAAGCAAGCTTTGGCTGTTTGTTATGGCACTCACCAGGGAATAAGACGATAAAGTACACATGCACTGCTCTATTTAAATGTCCTTCTGGCTAGTGACAAAAATTGCCAGAGCCACTTCATTTTATACCACTAATGTTGACTGAAAATTAAAGCCTCCTGGAGAGTTGGAGGAACAGGGAGTAATGTCTTCACAAGTGTTCTCTTGAAGCTAACTCTTTTATTGAGATGCATGCCAAGGACATCCACAAATCAAAGAAGTAGGTTTATTTTGAGGATGGTTGTAATAACATTTTAAACTTTATTCCAGAAACCAGTAACTGAACAGTAAATATTAAATTGGAATAGTCAGATTTGGGAAAAAGGGAAAAAAATGGGATTCTAGAGTTTGGATTATAAACTCACTGAAGGCAGAGTACTCATATTGCCCAAACTCTGAATCTCCTCATAGAGAAGTTCATAGATGCATCAAACATCCAATGTTCTGGTGATACAGTAAAGATGCAGATTTTTCATTTAACACATTCATGTGTGTACAGAAATCAAAAGTGTAACGTGTCTTGGTTTGCTAGAGTTGTGATCACAAATATCCCAAACTGATTTTGGCTTAAACAATGGGGAATTTATTGGTTCACAGTTTTGAGGGTAGCAGAAGTCCAAAATCAAGGTATCAGCAAGTCTGGTTTCCCCCCTGAAGTCTGTAGCATTTTGTTTCTCACTTTCCCACAAAGTGTCCACAAACTATGCATTCTCTTCCAGGTTCCTGATGATTTCTGGCTTCTCTTTATGGCCTTCCCTGACCCTGGTATCTAGTTTCTTCTCTTTATAAGTCCTCCAGTAAACAAGGTGAAGACCCACCTTGCTTCCATCTCCTACAGTTTAACTAAAAATACCTTCAAAATGTCCTGTTTACAATAGGTTCATATGCCCACAGGGATGTGAATTAAAAATAAGAACATAAGAACATGAGTAATTTAGGGGAACATAATTTAAGGTACCACAATACTGCCATGAAAATATTTCTAAACTTAACCTAAAAAACATAGATATTTGAGTTCTGTTCAACTAGTAACTCAAAAACTTTCAGAAAAACTTATACGACACCAGCTTCTACACAAAACCGTTTTTAATTCTATGGGATTTGAATTTGTCTATGCCCAAATTGCCTTGTTCTTTATATTAACCCTAAAAAAAAAAAAACTGCTCTTGAAAAAGACTAAAAGAAAGTTGGCTTGGCTATAGAAATTTATAATATTAAAAT